>NW_027114799.1:230524-236781 GCF_000696795.3 Halyomorpha halys | reverse complement strand
TATATTAATAATAATAATATTATATTATAATTTAGTATTGTATTATTACTTTTATGAGACTTCTAATTCATTTAAAAACATTCTATGCTAAGAATGTTTAAATTTTTATTATAAGGAGCAGAACCAGTCAGTCTTTTCAGTTCAGGCTTTTCTGAAATCATTTAAATTTGCTCATTATGGTACCAAAATGTTTGTCAAAAGTAGAATATCAAAAATATTCTTCACTTTGCTTTTTTTTTTTTTTATGTTTTTTTTCAGATTTTAGCTGAAAATAACCAATAAAGGAAGATAGTTCAGGTAGATTTAAGTTTATATTGTTATAATTTTAATTTATATTCTTCAAATTCTAATATTCTTTTGCTTTTTAATTTAAAAATATTTTTAAATTTTAATTATTAATTTTTTAAATATAACTTACAATTTTATATAACTGTATATTGTTATAGTCCTAACATACTTTACAATGTTGTATCCTGTTTTATTTAGCACCAGTGGATGCAGGGCAACATGGGGTGAAATATAGTTAGTAAATTGTTCCTGTACTATTTTGAGCAATCCTTTTTTTAACACCACCTAGACCATCTTCCTTCATTATTACACCCTAATAATCTTCAGGTTAAAAAATAATCAATGTTTAATACATCAAAATTTTTCCAGCCTGGACAGGATAATTGGAGGAAAGTACTGGCCTTGGTCATTTTTTAATTTAATGTTGCTATATTATCACCAGTTATCCATTTTTTGTCTTTATTTTTTTTTTTGGCTAAATAAACAAAAATTTTAAATGAACATGATTTCATGATTTCCAACAATTTATATTAATATTATAACCTTTTTTGATTTCTAATTAGATTATAAAAACTACTCAAAAATTCATTTAAATGGTTAGTTGTCACGATTCTGCAAGTGAAGAAATTTAGAATAATTACTTCTTTACCAATATTGTTTTTAATATTTTCATTAATTTAAATGATGACATAGCAGGATGGATAAGTGGATAAACTAAGTGAAAATTATTATATATATGTTTTAATCTAATTTGTTCAATAACATTCAACAATAAATTTGATAATTCAAATACAATTAATACGAGCGATTTGGGATGGAACTTCCGCATGTAATTTTTGTGACAGAAGTTTAATTTGTTGAAATTTGATAAACATATCAATAAAGGTCATTATTTATAACCACAATGAAGCTCCAACACTATCAGGCGCGGGATAACGATAGGGTAGCACCGTTATGGTTACAAACATCGATACTGCATTTGTATGATGTGAGCTTACTGCATTTAATCAAAAATGTACTGTATTTCTCATATTTTCTAATCGGATACCAAAGTTTGAGTATCATAATATGAAATATAAATGAACTATATTCCATAATTCTAAGAACTTCTATCCTATACTGATACATCAAGTGTAAAGTATCGATATGGTTTCGATTCCTCAACATTATGGGGCTAATTTAAATACCTGTTGAAGTCTTATTTTATTTATTTATTTTACTGTGATTGTTTTGAAGCAGTTAGTATGCAATTTCTTCTCAGTATAAATAGCTATTGTCGTCTTTGCCTTAGAGAAAAAGGATCCTTTAAGTTATTTGAGCCTGATCCTTCTGTATCAGTGGCTATTAAACTACTTAAGTGTTTTAATTTTGATGTAAGTAATCATACTTGGAACTGAGCTTTATTGACAGGATATTATGTGAGTTGTTAGTTAAATTATTTAATATGGTGTTTTAATTTCAGATTCAAAAAAATGAATCTTTATCGCAGAAGATATGTTCTCAGTGCAAGATTCAATTGGACAGTGCATATGAATTTAAGGAAAAATTGGTAGCTACAGAAAACTTTTTGAAAAATGCGATCAAACAAACTGTCAACTCTGTAAAAGATTTATTCATCATTAGAAATGAGTCATTGCAAGAAGATCTCAAAACAGTTGATGGTGACAATGACATTTGTGATTCAGTTATTAAGTGTAAAGAAAGAGATGTAATCAGTAATTCTACAGTAGAAGAAAATAGTAACATATGTTCTGTGTGTTTTAAAGGTTTCAAAACTTCATATAAACTAAAAAGACACAAAGTTGTTCATTCTAAAAGTGACAATTATGCCTGTAATGAATGTGGGAAATTGTTTTACCAAAAATGTACTTTAGAAGTTCATCAGAGAGTGCATAGTGGGGAGAAACCATATTTATGTAATACATGTGGCAAATCTTTCAGACAAGCATCGGCACTAAAAAGACATATTTCATGTCATTTTGATGACCGTCCCTATAAATGTAAAGTATGTAATAAGTCGTTCAAACAACAAGAAGTGCTTGCTTCACATTTGAGAACACATGAAGAAAATAAATTAATTTGTCCCACTTGTGGTAGATGTTATACCAACCACTCTTCACTATATAAACATTTAAAGATACACACTGGTGATAAAAGGTATACGTGTACTCACTGCCAAAAGGAATTTACTAGGTCTGATTTGCTTAATGAGCACATTAAAACCCACACTGGGGAAAGACCATTTATTTGTGATATTTGTGGTTCTAGTTTTGGTACTAAGTCAACACTCAGGGTGCATGTGATGATACATAGAAATGAGAAACCATTTCAGTGTCAATATTGTAGTAAATTATTTAGACAAATTGGTTCCTTAAATCGACATATTAAGTGTCATACCAGATAAATTTTAATCAAACATTTCTTGTTGAATTGAGATTAAAAGAACAATTATGTTTAACGCATTAACTTTAAATGCAATGAGAGTTGATTGCTAAAAGTTTTAAATTAATGTTATCTTCTTAATACTTAAACATTCCACAAAATACTCATTATTAAATTAACTTGAGAACTGTAGGTAATTAATTGAAACACTTGTCTAGATTTTCATGTGTAACATCTAGGAACAATTATCACCATTTATTTCTGGTGAATACCAATACAATCTTTAGTTGTATATAATGATTTTCTGTATATATGAATGAGAAAAAATAAAATAAATATAAATATGATAGAATTAATAAAATAATTTGATATCAATTTCCTATTTTATTTACATTTTTATTGTACTTTTCCTTTCTCAGATTTGGCATTATTTCTGTATTTTCTATTACTTGAGCATTAGTTCTAATTTTAATGAGGTGTAGATAGTTGACCATAGATAAATAAGTCAGGGCGGTGGGAACAACTATTGTTCGGACAGGGTTGTATCTACCTAATAATTTGTATTGGATATAGAAAGA
The DNA here is from genome assembly GCF_000696795.3 of Halyomorpha halys. NCBI lineage: Eukaryota > Metazoa > Arthropoda > Insecta > Hemiptera > Pentatomidae > Halyomorpha > Halyomorpha halys. The sequence continues at coordinate 233,533 of NW_027114799.1, read as the reverse complement.
TAGCGGATGAACAGAACAGTATGGGTTTGAAATAAATTGGATACTGATTACACTTGTTTTGTTGCCATTTGGGTGGAGTCTGTTTATTTATGACACCATAATTGAGTCGATTAAACTGACTAATGGATGTTATTGAAGGGATAAAGTTATCTAGAGTTGTAACAGATGCTAGTTACTAAAGATCATATATTGGCTTCAGTTTCATTTATTTATCATGGTTCATAACGAATTAATGGCACATGTGCTGGGATATTTTATAATATCTAATCATTTGCCATTGTTATATTAGACTGTTTTCTTAAATAAGATACTTATTACTTTTACTGGTACTTTAATCACATTTTGGATATATAAAAATTATCTGTAACTAAACATGCTAATGTTTTCTTAGTTAAAAAAATAAATCAAAAACATTTAAATAACATGTTGCTATCTTAATACCAAAATCTGAATATTTTTTTCCAAAATGAAAGTTTTGAGTGAATATTGAAATCTCACAAATATATTACCTGTTTGTAGTTTTAAGAACCATAAAAAGTGCAAATTTTCAAAGCCATTTTTTGGTTCATGACTGCTAATAAATAATAAATACTTCAAAACGTTACTTTAGAAAAAATAATATATTTTAGAATTAAGGTTGCATATTAAATAAAAATGCCTTTAGTTTATTTCTTTTTCTTTTTTTTTTTTTTAAGAAGAAAATGAAAATTTATGTGAATAAAAGAAAATATATTAGTTTAAGAATTAATTGAGATTGTAATGTTTTTATAACTTTTTTAGCTTTAAAATTGTTGAGTTTATAATATTTTATTAAATTAGTTAAATATTTAACAATAAATAATTATTAAAATCTGACATGGGTATTTCTGTAAATTTGATGCTATTTCTTTTTCTTTATTGGCACAGCAGGCATTCCTGGTCTGTTCAATAAGTCTTTTCCACTGACAATGAGTTATTTCATCAGTCATATTATTACTAATTCCAAGATTCATGTCATTGCTCACTCTATTCTGCCCTCTTATTTTGGGTTTACCTCTTGGGTTCTACCCATGCATGTAAATTCATATATACATTTCATCAGATATCCACTTATTTTCATTTTATTATATAACTATCTTATTCATAATTAATCAGTATAAGTCCTAAAACAATAGTTTTGATTTCATATCTTTAAATACATATATATACGTTTCATTAGAGGTATCTTAATTATTTGTTACTCAAAACTTTTCATTTTGTTATAAGTGAGATGAAAAAAAATACGAGTACAGAAATAGTGGAAGCTTTTAGAGAATAATTGTCTCTTTAAATGCATATATTTAGAACTTAAGAAGTTTCACTTTTAACAGTCATAAGTCTCATGGACATATTTTTTTTGTATCATAAAGAAAAATTTATTTAGAAAAAGCCATTTTTATCAATTTCAATTTAATTAATCACTAAAAATTAATAGTTGATGAAAAATTAGAAACTGGAGTATGTAATACTCTCTCTAAACAATAAAGCTACTGCAGCACAGGGTTGAATTAAAAAGAATATAGTTTACAAATACAAATTTCAAGGTAAGTGTATCTAACATACTGGGAAATAAAAAAATCTTTCAGACATTTAAAGAAAAAATATTAGCTGATAAAAGTTAATCAGTAGATTAGTAGATTGAAGGAAAAAGTAGGTGTTAGATGGAACTAATGCTCACAAACATGTGAAGAATTTTTTATTTGTTGCTAACATACAAAAAGTCTAAAAACATTTATGCAAAATAAGTTTTTTCTTTTTGCTGGTATTTTGAATATTTTTTGAAAAATCATAAAACATATTTGTGTGCTATTACAAAAAAATTCATACCGAAAAAGATTATGTTATTGGTTTGAAATATAAAAGTAAATAACAAAATGATATCCGATGGACTGAAAAGTCTAAAATTTTCACTCAATGTTCTTGAATTTAAAGCTATATCTACGGAAAGATAAAAATATACTAAAAAATAAAATAAATAAATTCAAACCTTTTTACTTTCCTTACCACCTAAATTAGGAGACAATGCTACAATGTATTCTTACAAAGAGGAGGAATTTCTAAAAGGAAGGAGTGCCCAACATTTGAGAGAGTGGAGAAAGATTATAAGAGAGTTTCAAGTTCAAGACCATAGTGCCAATAAATAAATATACCATAAATTAATTTATAATCATTCATAAACATTAGCATTCATGAAACCAATTTCATTTTTGTTATTATTTATGCTCCAAGTTTATTGATTTTGTTCCTCTCATTCCTCATTGTTCACTTATTCGTCATTGTTTATTCTTACATCAAGCCAATGATTAATCCTTAATTATATTAAGGTACTTCAATTTTATAACATCAGACATAATTATCTTTAATCTTAGTGATAACAAACTTGGGCTGAGATAAGATATGATGAAGGAAATGTCTTTTTTTTTTCTTAAATGATACTTCACAAACTATATATTAAAAATTTATGAGAAATCTAAGATACATATATTTATTTTTTTAATATGGGCAATGGAAATTAGCATGTGACCCTCCTAAAGAAAAATAAAATCATTTGATAGTAGTGAAAAGAAAAAAAACAAACTTATTTGAGATAAAATTCATACACAGAAAAGGGATGCCTTCTTTCTAACAGATGCTACACACACAAGTGAGCAGGGAACACCCTGAACTAAGCCAGGAAGTAGAAAGTGCTAATTTTACAACTCATTTTAGTGAACTTGTCGCTCATCAATGGTTCATTCATCATTGGACAGTTTTTTATTTTCCAACATTAGCAGTGGAACAAATATTATTCGTGCTCCAAGTCCTTTTTTTCAACATATAAATTCAATGTACAATAGTTCATTTCACATTCAATTTTTTAATAAATTATATTTCTTCACTACAAAGAAATTGGTAAAAAGGAATAAATTATTCTTTTTTTATATATTTTATTTTATACCAGATCGGCCTGGTGGGCTTTACATGGTTGATATAACCGTTATATTATATATA
>NW_027114799.1:212759-229569 GCF_000696795.3 Halyomorpha halys | reverse complement strand
CCCTAACTATAAACAATGTTATTATTAATATAAGAAAAAAAATAATATAGTAAATAGATAAGAATAATGCTTTTAATAAAAGAGGAAAGTAAAATTAATAACAAAATGATATTGGTACACTTAAATAAAACAAACAATTGCCCTCTAATAGTAAAAAGAAACAAGTTAATTTGAAAAGGGGAGGAGAGAAGAAAATAGAAAAAAAATAATAATGAATAAATAAAATGAGTAATAATAAAAAGTAAAATAAAGGTAGTGTGACTATGAATTAATTTTATATTTATTAAAATTTATAAAATAATGTCCTGCAGCAGTCTGGGCTTCAGTCTTCCGGTTGAGGTTGGGTTACCCAGGTCACTGCTCCTTTAACTGTCAGCAACTGAGAGTGGAACTTCATGAGCCGTTTTTTGATGTAATCCTCTATTGACTCCATATGTAATTTGCGATGCAATTGGCTATTTCTTATGAAAAGGAGCATTAACTGCGATTCTTAGGTCTTTATTTTGTAAAGATTGTAGTTTTTTCCTTTTTGTGAAGGATGCCGCTCCCCAGACTTCACAGCCGTACATCAGCAGTGGCCTGAGAATTGTTTTAAATATAAGAACAGTTGTTTCAGTTTTTAGATTGGAATTTCTGTTTAGGATAGGATATAACATTGCTAACCTTGCATAAGTATAAGTTAGTTTGATGTTGATATGGTAATTCCAAGCAAGGCAGCGATCTAGGTGAATTCCCAGGTATCTTACTGTTTCACTGGCAGGATTCCATTTCACATTTTTATCTTTAAGGATTAGATCTGGTGGGCGTCGGAGAGTAAAAACTTTTGAGTTACATTTTTCAATGTAATTGTTCAAGCTAATCATCCATTTAGTGAAATATTGTTCTAGATCATTAAGGTGACTTTGCAAAGTGTTTCCAGCAATTATTATGTCATCATGTTGAGAGAACACAGCTGTATCATCAGGGAACATAGCTATGGAGGTGTGTGTGGACTAGACAATGTCGCGAATATAAAAGTTGTACAAAATGGGAGAAAGGATTGAACCTTGTGGAGTACCGGCATGGATTTGTCTAAGGGTTGAATTTTTGTTATTAATTCTAACTGAAAATATTCTACCGTTGAGGAATGAGCTCAGAATATTGTGTAGATATTTTGGAGTCCCTGCGTTCTTTAGTTTTTTATAGGATACCTTGATGCCAGGTCTTATCAAATGATTGTTGGAAATCTAAGAACGCTACCAGAGTGTGTCTCTTTTTTTTCGAATCCGCTAATTATAAATTCCGATAGTCTTGCCAGTTGGCGAGAAGTGGAATGACTGTACTGAAAATCAGAAATAATTTCGATGCTCTGAAAAAAAGAATTAAGGTGTTTTTTTATAACTGATTCCAGTAATTTTCCAAAAATGGGTAATAAACTAATAGGTCTATAGCTGCTGATTTGTTTAGCGTTCTTACCAGGCTTGTGAATTATGAGTTCGGTTTTCTTCCATGTATCCGGAAAGTATCCAATACGAAGGCAACTGTTAAAAATTGACGCGATAAAAACGACAGCTTTCCTGGTTAACATTTTGATTGCTTTGACTGGGATCAAATCATGGGCAGGACTTTTCTTTATCTTGAGCTTTTTAATCAGGTCCTGGATTTCTTTTGGGAACGTGAATTTAGGTGGGAGCTCAACTGTTGCGAGGGGGAGATTTAGATACTTGTTAATTTCATCAGTGACTAAATTCGGACTTATTTCTGTGTTGGAGAATGTTTTCTCAAAGAAATTGGCGAACACTTCAGCTTTTTTGGCGTCACTGGTGACGAATTCATCATTGTCTACTAAACTGGAATTTTTTCACGTTTATCCTAGAGACGTCGCGTAGTATTCCATAATGAATGGTCCTTTGGGTCTAAATTTTCCACGTATCCCTGATATTTATAATACGCCCATTCATCCAGATCCTTTTTAGTTTCATGTTTGAGGTGGTTCAATTTATTTTTGTGAACAGGGTTTCTAGTGCGCACCCACTGTCTCTCTGCAAGATTTTTTTCTTTATTTTTTAGCAGTATCGATTTTGGGCAGCTACCAGAAAATAATAAATTATTCTTGAGATCTGAAAGTAAAATGACACAATTAAAGCATTCAGGGGGCTAAGAAGGACATGGAGAGGGCTAAGCATTTCACTTCGGTAATTTTTTAAGAGTATAGAGATCATTTGTGAGGAACCTCCGGCCAGCGAGACATTTTGAAGAACCCAAATAAGAAAAAAATATTACACTACTTCATATTCACAGAATCAAGTTAGCGAGAAAGCTGAGCGATCATCAAAGAGTAAAGTGGCGCAACAAAAGATTATTGCTTCTCAATTGTTCTACACTAAACGATTCTAGATCATTCCTTCATTTTGCCTATATAAGCGGGTGGATGGCCCCAACTTTAGTTCGAGGAGTCCCCACACATCTGGATTTTAAAAATAGGATCATTTAGAATGGCCATTTCACAAATAATAAATAAACACTACAGGTAACCTTAAAATACCAAAGGTAGTAAAAGGTAATACCTAATACGATTTATTCCTTTCACATAATAAAACATTCACTAATTAATTGTTTTTTCTGTTTTAGAGGGATCGGAAAAAAAACTTTAGTTCAGTTCTATTTGAGCTACTGAGGTGATAACTTCGACAAGCGATATCCTTGCGAACTGCTAGTGCCATCAATTTGCTTTGTGACTTTGTGTGCACCTTGAATGCTTATATATACTAATTATATTTTGCTTTTAAGTCGAACGAAAAGTAAACAAAAAATGATGTCTGGTGGAAAGAAACAAAAAGTAGATGATGAGGGTCACCAGTTTCTGAACTGAAGAATCCTTTTTTATCTTGCACAATGGTAAGCCTATTTGTTTGCTGTGTAATGAATCCCTTTCAGTGTTGAAAGAATTCAATATAAAGAGGTATTATAAAACTAAGCATCCTATGCTGCACTCATTGATAGGACAAATAAGAAAAGACAAAATCCAGGAGCTTATCGCAAATGTGGAAAAACAACAGCAAATTTTTCATAAACAAAGAACACAACATGTTGTGAAAGCTAGTTCAAAATTGGCAGTCATTAAAACCATTTGCCGAAGGAGAATTTATCAAGAAGTGTATGTTAGAAGTTTGCAGTGCCTTTTTTTAGTGTTATGATCTTCTCTTGTGAGATTGTGACTTGTCGTACATCGACCAACCTACTCGCTACAATTGTCTGTTTGAAAAGTCAGATAAGTAAGGCTACCATGGAGGGCGGGAGTGGAGGGTTTCATGCCGTTTTTCAATTTCAGGCGCTTTTTAAATATTGCTCGATTTAACTATCTTAAAGTTTCCTCTTCCCATCCAAATTTACACTAGATATTTTCTTTTTAATTTGATATCATGGTTAGGTTACATAATTGTGAATCAATGAAGTATTTTTTTCTTATCAAGCTGTAAAAGTTTTGAAACATTTCAGCAGTTTTGCGCCTTATTTTCCCCAATGGGCTTTGGCCCTCTTATAGGAGTGTCAGCAAACAAGTTTGATTGAGCTGTATCAGATTTTTCCTCTCCCTGTCTCGCTTTATTTTTTACACTGTTTCTAAGCATTAATGAAACAATTGAAACTCTTTCCTCTTTTCCCAACAAAATACTGTTTTAGAGATCTAAGCAGCAAACACTTTTTTTTTGTCTGAAGTAAGTCAATTCTGATTTATCCGAAAATTGGTACAAAATTTATTAATCATAGTTCAAAAAACGCAATTGCACTCATACATTTTTAATAATGAAAGGATATTAAAATCATAAAAACTTTGTTTAAAAAATGGGTACGAAAAATATTGAAATTCTGATTATTTATAGAAAAACTTTAGGATGTTAACAATGTTATTGAATTTTTTTGATAGAATTCAAAGGTAGTCGTTTTCATGTCATATATGTATGCCGTGCAAGTTTGTCGCCATTGCGCAGAGGGTTGATGGTTCTATTCTGTGGTTCTTTAAACAAATATGGATAGTACGATAGAAAACGTCAGTCTACTCCATGCTAGTGGCTGTTAGAGCTGTGACGCTCACTGTCACCGTGAACTTGGGCTTAAATAACAAAAAAAATGTTTAAAAATGAAAGATACGAGTATATCGTGATGAATTCCACTTAGAGCTCTACGCAGATAATCTATAACTCCTTTCCTTCTTTTTCAACATACTTAAACGCTATAAAATTTTGAAAATACAAGGTATTTATTATCAGTTTTAGATAAAAAACCTGTTTTTTTTTTTTTTAGATAATTGATCGTGGGCTCTTTAAAACCAGGAAGATTGATTTCTATCTAATGCACATATTTTTAGAAGGTTTTTACTGAAAAAACCCGAAGACAAGGTGATATAACTTACTTTTTAAAACGATGATTTCTGACAAATGGTTTCTAATTTTTACCGACACAAAAGTTTCCTTTATTTAGTCCTAAACTGCTATTTTTTTTTATTGCTGGTTAAGGATATCATTTGCCCCAGAAGTAAACAAGAATTTGGTGGGGTTTGTTGTTAAGAGATAGAACAGACAGCTAATGTTAAAGAAATGTAAAAATATTTGGCTCCCATTTGAACTAAGCAAGAAAAGTATAAATGAAACGCAGAATAATATAAATAAATAATGAAACAGTAGGAAAGACATCGAAGAACTGTATTCTTTGTTTATTAGATACTACTTATAAGAAAAAAAATTAAATACATAGCGAACAAGATTTTACGGTTTAAATTCTATGTCCTCAAGATCTTCTTTTCTAGAAATGTTATTGGAGTTTTATCAGTGGGTAGATTCTCCACATGTTTTTATCATGTTACTATGTCACCTACAGCAAATTTACTTGTTGTATATAAGTGTATACAGATGTAAATATCAATAAATAAATTATTAAAAAAAAAAAATTCTATGTAATAGTTTTAAATACAAAGTAAATGTAAAAATTTTACCGGGTTTCAAAATTCACTTAGATGTTTAAACAAATTACTTTTTTTTTGTTCTCAAAATCTGTAAACTACAGGATATAGAACCATCAGTATAAAAAATAATAATAACAAATCCAAAGAGCGGAATTTATTTAGTTAAACTGTAAAAATGCAGAATATTATGTCTTTATAAATCCGGTTATTTTTTCAATATACGCTGAAGCATTATCTAAACAAACGCCAATTTAGTGTGAAATGTGACCATCTGAAATGATGTTTAAGAAAAAATCTCTTAGTTTCTATTACACTGTCATTCCATGTATATTTCGACTGACCTGCATTTTGGACGAAATATACCCGTTTTTATTGACATTCACTCTTAAAATTTTGGTAATCTGTTACTTTATTAATAATAAATTAAAAATTATGTATTGAAATTAATTATGCATTGGTTTTATTATGTACTGAAAAACAAACTCACTATATCGTATACTCTTGATTTATGCGCACTGTCATAAATCAATAGCAATTTGTTGGTGAAGGGGAATGCGATGTTTGGTCGACCGCAGACAACTATTTTGTTTAGAATGAGACAACTGCATAATTGAAATATCTTTACAACGCCTAAAAATTGCAAAGTAGTATCATTTACGTTACTGTGTGTATCTCTCCTCACTCCACCACCATCCGTTACTTGAAAACACTTGGTGTGGAACGCAAATCACACAATTTACCATTATAATTTGAATTAAAATAACTAAGATTACTGGGGGGGAGGAGAGGGAGGGGCTCGGAAAAATTGCGAGCGGCTGCTCAACGGTGTGGAGTTGCTAATGTATAGAATACTGATCAGTCCAATAGACAATATTGAAAGAGGTGAGAGAGAATTAATTGAAACAAATTGAATAGGTTTTTCTTTTCCTTTTTTGACTCATAGAGTGACAAACCCAGCCAAGCTCTAATATAAATGATGATGTAGGATTTCCAGTGAGTCCAGAATAATGTTTTACGCCATGCTCGCTCTGAAACTGGTTCCTCTCCGAACCCCTCCGAAAAATTACTTGTTGCAGGAGGGTTGGTTCCTCTACTTCTAATCCTTCTAACCAAAAATCTTCTTTAGCCGGATTCCTATGTATACTTTTCTTGTAAGGAAAATACTTTGTATTAATGCCGTATTTCTCTGCCCGTAACATAACTCTCTGATCCTATTCATTGGTATCGAACCTTATTGTGAGATCTACTATTAATGCTTCTCTTTCAGACGAACTATACACTGGAATGTCTAAAATCCTCATAGAGCCCTCTATGTCTATGCAAAACACTTTTTGGAAGCAAGTATAATTTTTGGAAAAGATAATCGGGGGGTGCGGTCAGCAAAGAAACAACATAATTGAACAAAAAAATATTTATTTATGCCATATGCCATTTAATAAGAATTAAATAAATAAATATAAATATTTTTTTGTTTATTTATGTTGTTTCTTTGCTGACCGCACCCCCCCGATCATCTTCTCCAATCAGTAATCTACGGTCAACTATCTACCCCTCATTAAGTATAATTTTTCTTCGCTAGCAGTTCGACCATTTTCTCCTTTATATTATTGTGCCGGCGAGTGACAAGAAACGTTTTCACAATATAAGGGATCAAACAATATAATATAAAAAGATGACTAAGTTATATTAATGCTCAATTAATCACATATTAATACTCAGGTTGGAAGAGGACGGATGGAGTAAAATGATTCTATTTTATTAAAATATATCAAAATGTTTTCTGGGGCTGTCGGTAGGACTTCTCTTTGTTGCCTCTTGAAATATCCTCTGCCTTTGTCAGCAATCCCAACACCCCATCAATAAACATTTATTAAATTTTGTGATTTCAAGTGTTTCATAAATATCTTTTAAAGTTTGGACCTGCTTTTCAATCCTGTTACTTCAATCTCACTCTAAAGCACCTTTAATTTTATTAATTTGAAAATAATGAACAGTTCTCACAGCTAGCAATAATAAACAATGGATGAATACAAAATATTAAAGGATTTTATGAATAACTAAAGGTGAAAAAAGGAAACATTGGCACATTTCATTCGAACGGGAAAAGCCGAGACCACACGATCTTTTCCGATTTCAAGTTCACGTTTACGACTTCATTGTATTTTGTTTTATACTATTTTAATTGGTTGGAAAAAAGTTAATATTTATTATTATTCAAGAACTCTAGATATGTTTTTTATAGCAACAGAAAAGGTGACGTGAGTAGGGTGCTGAGTGAAATTTATGTGATGCGCGCACCGCAACAAAGTTCTAATATGATAAGCGCGCACCGCACCAAAGTTCTAATATGATAATAGACAACTATAAATCAATTTATTTTAGCAAATTTCATGAAAACTACTACTCCTACGAAAATAAACGTCATAAACTACTTTATAGTTCATTAAATTAGCTTTAATTTGAATGCTAATAGACATCTTTACGTCAAATGATTGTTGAGATATAGGTTTTTCAAAATAAATTCACTAACTACTGATCTTTCAGTTCGTTTCATACAACATTTCTATGAAATGTTGCTTTTTAAAAGCTATATCTCGAAAACTATTGAACGTAAATAGCTCTATTAGGGCTATTTCAGCAAATTTACTATACTTTAAATGATGCTCTCTTAGATTTTCTATTGTTGTTGGTAGTTGTAAAGATATAGAGCTCTGAATAAAGAATTAATTATTTTAAACGTTTTGAAACAGCCACCATTTTTTATTCACCCTCCTTATACTTGGCAAACTCATCAATTTTGACTTGTAATCATACCTAGTTTTTAATTAAGTAATCAAAAATTGAGGTGAGATATCTGCCTTTTTTCTCCTCCTGGGCTCTTGTATTAACGTACGTCCGGCCTCCTTCGGTCCTCTTGGAGGATAAGCCGAAGTAGTCCCTCTTCTTTAGCTAAAATGATGAAGACGACGGAGATGGCTTGAATGCTGGCAACTACGAGTGCGTAGTGAGGAGTCACTGGAGTCGATGTATGTGCACAGCGAGACGCTAAGAAGTCATCTCTCTATTTGCAGTATACAAAACAACAGAGAGCGGATTTGTTTTGTTTTATAGCATCTGCTACATAATCGATTAATGATCATATGGTGGCCGCAACGATAGTAGTAAATAATCTGTAAATTTATTAATAATTGTAAATAATCTGTAAATATATTGATAATTTTTGAAGAGATTATATTTATTTTTCATATCTTGTTGGTGTATTTAATTTCCATAATACTCTCACAATACAAAAATTGATTTAAAAAATTCTTTCCCAAGTGATGTTACTGCATAATAAAATTATTTTTGGTGGGGAAAATGCCGGAACTTATGAAAAGAGTCCAGCTGTTATAGAGGGTAAAGGGGTGGAAGATGTAGGCTCCAATCTGGACCACTGATCCCCAAATTTATATAATTACACAAGTCTGCAATAAAAAAATTAATCAAATATTTTGCTTGTTTTTTATATTTTTTGGTTTGTTGAAATCGAAAATAAACTCTGTTTTTTTTTTTTGTAATGTACCTATGTTTTTCAAACCCAAAGTATGTAATACCCGGTATGTAGAACAAAAATAATGGAAACCTTTATGACTCCTAAGTTTTTAGGGTTTTAATAGCTACTCTAAAGATCAACTTCAACTTCATACGGTACCAAAAGGACGTTAGAATACACCAACTGACACAAATTGGACAGTCTCTTGGGTCAATTTGAATTTGTCATATAAAACAATGTAAATTATGTTTGAATGTGCTAATGGTCGACTTTTATTTCTGTGGTGATCCCACGGAAATGAAAACTTGGCTCCTAACCATAGTTAGAATAGGGTGGTAACCTGCAGATAACCCCCTTCTCCGTACGTTACGGGAAATAACTATAACTATATACTATAAATATATCCGTACGGAAATGACTAGGAAGCGGATCAAAAAAACAAAAATTATGAACAATACACAGGACCAGTCTGCACTTGTCCAATCAATGTGTTTCCGGGGAAACTAAGGTCTTTTAACTTTATGTGCCCTGACGAGAACGGAACATTTGTTGGACTTCTAATATTTACACCAACTTCACCCAACCTTCTTGTAAGTCATTAGAAAAATATGGACACCTCGGACCTCTTAAATTAAATTTATTATTTCATTAGCATTGGGAAACTTCTTTCTGAGAATATGTGATTGAATAAATTGGTCGTCAACTCCGATTATGGACTATGGTCGACCTGACTCGGGTTTCCATGTGCGATTGCTACCTCCTCTGTTTTATTTTACTGTCCTGGAGAACATAGGTTAATATCAGGGTGGCTGGCTAATACTCGATTCATGCAACTTCATCAAACTAACCATAATTATCTACAATAAATTTTGTTAACTATGGCATATTCCATTGAAAACAATAAAACACTCTTTTTAAAATATACATTAAGCAAATAAATTATTTTTTGAAAGTAAAAGAATCGCGCAACGGAAAACTTGAAATGAACTGTGGGAATTAATTATGTCTGAAACAAAAATAAATTGGTATTAACTCTTGTTTACAGTAGTAAACAGTAGAACATACCTAATTTATCATTAAGCAAACATAACATTGTCTATATTGGAATGAGGAATAATTTTAGAGATAAATTTTCAAGAGACGCGATATCTTTTTTTTATAACCTATGTAGGTATAAGGGTTTACCTTTATCAAGCTGTCGAAGAAATAAAATTCAATGTAGAGGAAACTTTATAAAAACATTTTAGATATTATCAAAATATCTGAATAATTTTATATAATTATAGAGGTATTATGATTGCATCTTCCGTACAAATCACTATCTACTTTTACTTACAATTGTGCATAATCACATCATGTTAAGTAATTAATTAAAAAGATTTAATTAATTTTTAAAAAAAGTGAAGTAAAAAAATACAAAAGAACTGATATTAACAATACCATTGTTGTAAAATTGAAAATTAAATTAAACAAAGAAGATAAAAAAATCTTAATAAAAACTATCTTCAAATTCGGAATCAGCACACCAAGAAATCTTTATATAGAAATCACTAGCAATAACAAAAAAAAAATATGAAATTTTTCTCACTTGCCCCGGAGATATTGAATTTGTTTGCACAGTTTTCTAGAACAATTCGAAATTTTAATTACTCCTGTATACTTTGAACAAAATTCAAATGTTTTTGTACAGTTGAATAGCAGAAATTTCTCTCTTTCTGATGATAAAAATAAGGTATAAATTTGCTTGATTTGAAGACAATAAAATGTTATTCGAATACATTTAAATAGATTTTTTTTTATTTGTTTATTTAATACCAGGGCCCTGTTTCATAATAAAGTACAAACTAATACGATTAGTCTTGTAGAGTAATCTTAATTCAATTACACAGACTTGTACATAGGAACTTGTACTTTAGTATTTTTTAATTCCTATAATATCATTAATAGTCATCCCTATCATGAAAACAATAAGTATTAGTATTATTACCACACTAGTTTCTACACTTGTACTATGAACTAATACTATTAGCTTTCATTATGAAACAGGGCCCAATTCGGCCTGGTGGGCCTTTCATGGTTTACGTATGTAAGAGGTACATTTTTTTATTTAACAATTGATTATGGGGGTATAGTCTCATACAAAAGACACCCCTAACTATATACATCGTTATAAATAAAAAACAAAAGATAAAATAAATAGATTAAAATAATAGTTCTTAATAAAAGATAAAAGTAAAGTTAATGACATAAACAATGACACTTATGGATTTAACAAAATAATTAGTTGACTTCAAATGGACAAAAAAAAAGAATGTTAAAAATAGTATCGAAAACTCATTTAATATATATAAATGGTTCACCGTATATTTGAAAATATAAAGGAAATGGTGGTGCGGTCAAAGAAAAAAAATAGTTAACAACTATTTATTTGCAGTTTCGGCCCACCCTGAAGGGTTTCATCAGAGCTGTAGAATTTAAAAACTGCTAGCGAGTGACGCGGATGTGGTATTGAAAAGTTCTTTTGGTTGTTATAAGGATATGTTACTACTATTATTATTAGAGTATGTTACTACTAGCTTTATAAGCGTATTTTTGATACTGTAGTTGCTTTTCCGTCACTTGCTAACTGTTTTTAAACTCCATAGCCGAGATAAACGTCAGCAAATAAATAGCTGTTAACTATTTTCTGTTCCTTTTTGACCGCAACCACGACCATCTTCTTCATATTTTAATAATACTCATCATTGAGCAGTGATTTTCATGATTTTGAGGCAGCAAAATAATTATAAGTGATGGAAGAAAACGTCTATCATTTTCGATTTCAGCACATTAAAAATATAGAGTTCAGTCAAAATTATCAAATCAAATTTCCGAAAGTCCCGTTTTGTTGATCTATGTCATCGATACGAATAAATAAAACCGATAACGGTTATAAAGAAGACACCTACAGGTTAAATAATTGTCAACAAATAGCTCTCATAATATCAAAAACAAACCTTGGTACCCTAACGAAGATTCAATGGAACATGTTTTAGAAATGTCTGGACAGGAATGATGAAATATTTACAACGAAGTTGCCGGCGAACGGTTTTTCTAATTGGTGCTCTATTTGAAAGCGCCTTGGGAATTCAGCGATATCGATTCCCTAGTTTTTATTATTTAATTCATAGTTCACCCTACTGACATTGACTAGATGCGCAGGCAAACCTGTTTTTTCTACAACCCATTCCCATCTTCTGAACCACAAATAACGGAAGCCAAACATTAAATATGAAATGTCTCTAAAACTATGGGGTTTACTTGAAAATTGAAGAAGTTGGAATTTGATCTCAATTGCTAACATTGGAGCACTTCAACGCTTGAAAACAACTGTATAGAGAACAAGTAAGCAATTATAAGAATACAATATGTTTTAATTTAATGAGATAATTCGCCCTACAAAAATTAATGAAGTATGATATTTTCCTATGTGTTTATTTATTTTATAGTGGTGCATATCGGATAATAATGATATTATTTTCTAAGGTTCTTTACTAAAACTCCCACATATTTTATGACAATGCGATTATTTGAGTAAAATGAAATTGCATTCAGAATAATAAAATACTTCCCTTTTTAGTTCATAAACCACTGTTTTCAATCAATTATCTGCGGATGGGAAAATGAATGCACGCTGCAATCTTGAGAAATATAAAAGTTTGGAGCTCTGCACAGTAGCGTAAATAATCCCCCTTTTTTCCTCTTCAAAAGTCAAGTTGGAACTACGAAATTTCCAACACTATTATGATATTCAAAATTTTCTTTGAAGTACACGCTTTCTAAAGGTCTAGCCACTTATTTTATATTTTGTGGAAAAGATGGTCGGGGGGGGGGGGGGGAGGGGTGTAGGATGTGGTATATAAATTTCGACGTTTCGACCTGAATTTCAGGTCTTCATGAGGGAGTAATAGGCAGAGGTTCTGGCTAAACTGGTTTAGTGCAAAGTTTAACCAGAACCTCGGCCTATTAATCCCTGATGAAGACTTCAAATTGAGGTCGAAACGTCGGCACTAATAAATATTTTTTTGTTCATTTGCTGACCGCACCCCTCCCCCCCTCTCGCACCCAACCATCTTCTTCACATATTAATCTACGGTCAACCATCAACACCTCGTTTTTTAAAAATTTTATTCTCTTATTAAAAAAATATGGTAAAAACGGGTTTCATATTAAAAATAAATTGGAACGATGTATTTCAATACATTTTTTTTATGTGATTATCAAATACTCATTAGTTAATATAGTTAATTGTTGCCTGGAAATACTATATTTATGCAAACAAGAAAGAAAAATTGTCGCATTTAGATTGTGCACTATACAGGGTGAAAAATGAATAAGTTCGCAAGCTTTATTTTTCTGGTTTTAAGCAACCAAGCAAATCGAGTTTTATGCCAATATTAAGAGCATATTTTCAACTTGCGAATAGCTAAAGTTGCTCCCGGAATAATATTGACACAGGACAAGGCTATCACGAAATGTTAAGAATCTGGATTTTGTCTTGTAGGAACTCAGATAGAGTCTATGTTTATAAGATAATGAAGAAATTTTATTATAAAGATAAGGAAGAAATTTTACCTTGTTATTAAGGAACAATTATTCATTTAATTTATTTTTTGTAATGGTTAAAATTTTCGGAAAAACAATTTGTGAATCCGATCTCCGAACTTCTGAAAAATAGTTTTGGTACCCTCTTAATCACCATTGAATTTTCTTTATGATTTATACTTTGAAATGTGTTTTATAAATTGTTTCCATTGTTATAGCGGGCGAAATTGTGAGATGTATATTCCGAAATGAAAAACTGAAATTGTAAAAATAATGTAAACCAACTACATTGAAGCATCCTATAATTTCGTGGATAGATGTAGAGTTGCAAGTTTACTTCGGGTTAAATGTTAGACAATTGAAAACCACTTGTTCCATGAAATTTCTGTTTTTTTAAATGAAATATAAAAAAACCTGAACAATTTTTTTACCATTTTTTAGTAACTATTTCAAAATGCCAAAATGATAAATTTTGAATACACACAATATTAATATACAAGAATATATAAATTAAATAATAATAATAATAGGTACGATGAAGTTTCTGATTTTATATTTCTATGAGCTTCTTGCAACTTACGATTGTAACAAGGTAAGAAATTTCTAATGATTAATTGATTAATTTATAAATTTGTTTTCGAGTTCGATCAAATCAATGAAATTATTCTAAATGGTTTCCAAACATTTTCTCACTTCTCCACCAAAGCTTAAAACTATTTCAATAAAGTCCCAAAGGAAATTATCGATGATGGATAAAACACCTATATTATGTTCATTTTTTTTCAAACGAACGCTCCATCAAAATAAGAAAGTAGCAAGAGTTTTCAATTCTTAAAATAAAATTGTGGACACGGGCGCTGTTTTAATATTGCATCATGAGTATCAGGCTGATTAAAAACAAAAAACATTTTTTTTTCGTGAGCTGTGCTTGTGACATATCTACTAAAAAAATCTTGTATTTATTGATTGTTTTACTGGCTTAAAAAGATGAAAAAATATTTTATTTTTTTCATAATGTTTATTGTCTAGTATAAATGTTATTGATTAAAGGAAAATCATACCGAGAAAAAAGAAAAAGTCAATTAAGGGACACTAATTCTTTAATCTCAAATATGTGTCAAGAGGAGAAAAATTATCTTGTTATTCTTCGACATCAAATCCTACTATATCATCCACAAAAACAGCACTATGGTCATCCTGTTAAGGGATATTATTAACAAGAAGCAATGCTTGGGTATCTAGAAGTTACCTCTTGGCCCTTAAATTTTGAAAAGAAAGGTGTGGTCGAGGTTTCCCGAAGGAAATCCCGAAAATGGAGCTGACCAGGAGACTGTCGAATGTCAAACGATGAACAATAAAATATGAATGCGTTTTTAATAAAGTAAATCGTTTTTGTCTAAAAGTGAAAAATAAAATATATTATCAATTCATCTGTACTTCTAGAAATTATTTTTTTTATACTATCTTTGTGAAAATGTTTTGAGATAATACCAGCTGAACAAATTTGAAAAAAAGGTAATAAAATACTTGAAAATGTTTACTAAAATTGTAGATGTCTTGACATTGGTCATTTATTAGTATTTATTTATTTTAAATATAACGATTTATCATCATGGTATATATTATCCTTAGTTATATATGTATCCTTCATTTTCGTAGCTTAGCGCGATGTTACTTTGGAAATTAAAAAGTTGCCACAATTAAAATTTTAAAATTTGATAATTTTTCATTATTATAGTTTTGTTAAATGTTATTTTAGAAATCTTTAGTGGGAAAAGTCGGACGAAGTGGTTGTTGGGTACTTCTTTCGCATTCATCTAATTAAATACCTCCTATAAAGTTTATTGTTTGGAATAACTTGGATTGCTTTTTGTAACCCTACAATGTATGCAAATATCTATAAATTTATCGAACATTCAAACTAACAAAACATTATTTTATTGAATCATATTTTTCCACCGTTCGAACAGACCTCAATCGTAGGTTAAGAGGACGAAAACGACGAAAGGTGCATTAGAAGATGGAGTTAAAAGGTGATGTTGAATGATATCAATTGATATCTATGGCGTTTTTATACTCTCAAGAGTCAATAAATTGATGCTGGAGCTGTCTTACTGAATGAACACAAAAAGAAAGTTTGGCTTTTTCATCCTTGTTCAGATTATCAAGCCTTTTGTCCCATCCATATTGTAAGTACTTGTAATCTTCATCCATGTCCACTAGAGTGAGCTAAAAAATATTTGTTTTTAAAAGTAATACAGGGGAAATGTTGTGAACTAGAGACATAAAAGGGAAGGGAAGGAAGATAAGAAATCGATTCATTTCTTCGGGTCACGTATTGGCTCTAAAGTTTGAATTTTAAATATATCATTCAACTTACCATAATATAAATGGAATGCTTCTGGTAATTTGATTTTTATTCTAACCAATTAAGAATTAGAGAAAAAAATTTACATTAGTCAAATTCTTCCTCTTTTCTAAATTTAACAAAATAATGGAAAAATTCAATAGTTCAGACAAATTTGGATTCAATGAAAAGTTCTTTCATTTTACACTACGATCCTTTGAGGGTGCTGAACACGAAATTGAGGTTTATTACCCAATTTTTGTTACCCTGAAATAATAAAAAATAAATCATAAAAAAAAATTTATTTTATTTATATTTCCGATAAAAAATCGAGGTGGCATTCTTGTACTTCGTAATAAGCACTATAACAAACAAAATGTCTGTACTTCTCCGATGTATGGTATTCGTTTGGCGACCCCATTTGATTAGGATGCACCTTAAAAATGGCCGGAAGAGGAGAGGAGTAAAGATGGGGCGACAAATAGTAGAGCAGGTTTCCTAACTTTTTCGCCACGACACCTTTTTCATGTTAGAAACTTTCGCGGCAGCCCTGTCGAGCTAAACAAAAGATAAAAATGACGTCATAATTATCCTTCAATTGGGCGGTTAAATATACATGGAAAGAAGAAAAATTGGGCAATGCTAGAATGGACTGTTTATTTACTATTTTAATTTTCATTTTTTTTTTTTTGTAATCTTTTGAGGTAGTGCTATTCGCTTGCGGCTCCCTCAATATATTTCAGGAACCGCTGGTACAGAGTACGAAAGACTGAATAATGATTAATTTTTTAAAAATTTATTTTGTATTTTCAGAATAAAATTGAAGTGGCAACTTCAAATTATTTTTCAGCATTTTGAATAAGCAAAATAACAAAACGTTCTAGTTAAAAATAATAATAATCGACAAGATGCGTTGTACTTACATAGCGAAAGGTTAGTGAAGACAATTATCTTATTAAAAATTCAAAATTTAGAACCCATAATTGACCGGAAGATTCGATTCATATTTGATTATCCTCCTCTTTTCATCTCCCTGATTAGCATCTTTTCCGTTATTTTAAGAATTGAAAAAAAAAGTATTCAGACTACCCTAATAATGTCTATCCTTAGTCATTTATGTGTCCTGGAGACAACAAGAAATCTGAATTGTTGCTGTAATTTCATACAGCGAAGTCATGTGCTTATAAGGATAAGGCTTTATTAAAAATGGTTGATATACCTACATCAAATATCTAGTATACCCACTCACACCATTTACCCAAGTATCTTAAGGTGGATCCACATGTTGGCCGCTCGCCATGGCTCGGAGGCTCGTACAAATGCTCGGGAAGCAAAGTGCGGACCATCCACATGTCAGTGTTATTCAGAGAGGCAAACATGGAGGACGTTGAAGTGATTTCAGCAATTG
>NW_027114799.1:210724-212163 GCF_000696795.3 Halyomorpha halys | reverse complement strand
CGAGCCTAGGCCAACCGAGCCAAGCCACCCATCCACATGCTCGCGTATGTCTGAGTTCGCCATGGCTCGGCCAACATGTAGAGGCCCCTTTAGCTTCAAAGTCTAATAAAAACATTATTTCCTGTATCTTCTCTAATATTGGCCTGATTAAGACTTTTTTTTTACTTCAGACTGACTTGTTAAGCTTAGTAAACACCTGGATTAATTGTTCGGACTTTTTCTTGTGGACCTGAGTTGAGCAAATTGTATTCTCAATTACGAATACAGAATACCAATAGCCAAAAGTATTCATGAATACTGAATACATTTATATTCGGTACTCGCGTCTGATGACGAGTAGCGATTACACTTGTATTCGTGCATGCGAATACATTTACGAATACACATACTACTCGGTATACATAAGGGATGACAAATAAATCGGAATTTGTAGTCATTCATCATGAATAGTCACGGCATATGTATTTGTAGCAGGCGAATACAATAAAATAATTTTCAAAAATTTACCCATAATCGTAAAAAAGGTAGTTAAACTCTGGGCTGTGCCCAGGGAAAGAAGGACCTCCTTCCATGGATTCAACTTATTAATAGGCCTCAGGGAAGAAGCTATTTTTTTTTATACGATAAGTTTATTGCCAAAAAGCTACACACTTTTTTATGATAAGAGAACGTTAATGTTTTTAATTTGGAATTTCCAGAGTTTTAAATTTAAGTGAAGGTTCTTGAGAAAATAATAGGACCCCATTGCAAGCTAAACAAAACAAAATCATGACAAAACACCATCAAGATATTTACCACATCACCTTCCTAGTAAAGCCAAATACCATTTTTTAAATTTCCTAGGAGCTACCTATATAACATGGTGCAGCAGAGATAGAGGGTCCTGAAAATTTGCAAAACAAAAAATAAAAAGAGAGAAAATTAAGATACATCAACTTTCTTTTTGGAACTTAAGCGTAAAATGCATAACAACTGATCTTATAGTGGAATAGATTTCCTACAATATTCCTAGAAAATATTTCAATGTAATATCATCTTTAACTCATATTGTATGTGTTACAAACAGGTATAGTTCATGAAATTCATGGGAATTCTAGAAGAATACGAAATTAATAAAACTATAAATTTTTAACAGATTTACAAAAATATTTAAATTTCTATAAAATAAAATTTGAAAATATACCTTAAATTATATTTTAAAGATATTCTTATATATTTATAATCTTTAAATTTCTTTCTTGAGACTGGCAATTTTTTACTAAATAATTCAAAAACACTATCCAAATTATAGTCTCAAAACATTTATTTCATTTACACGTCCAACGTTTCGGCCACTTCGGCCATCTTCAGGGACAATCTTAATTTACTATAAGACATATCATTTAACCATTTTAAAAAACTCCATACAGGCTATTCTGCCCAGGTCAAAACATTTATAT
>NW_027114799.1:202417-210479 GCF_000696795.3 Halyomorpha halys | reverse complement strand
GTGTGAATGAAATAAATGTTTTGAGACTATAATTTGGATAGTGTTTTTGAATTATTGAGTAAGATATTCTTATATTGTATTTAAATTTAAAATATTTTTGTAGAATATTAGTACCTTTGGCCTAGATGCATATGATTGCTGATGTATATAATTCATCACTAAAGAATTTATACATCTACGTCTTTTGTTCCTCCTTGATTTCTTCTGAAGCAAAAAGATGAAGTTTTATTGGCACAAAAGTGTTATAATTTACAATTATATAAATTCTAAAGCATAGAATTGCACATCTGTCAGTTACCAACTCTCAAGTCTGTGCGGCAAGATGAAGATCTGGTCCTTTCTCTTCTGGACCCTGGTTGGTTGTCAACTACAATATTCTTGTGATACTAAGATATCTGGTTTAGCAGGATACAGGTTATTATCTTGATGGCCACAAGAAGGAGTGTTCTAATAGTTTAGCACTCATATATACATAATCATAATCAAGTTCTTCCTGTCATTGAAATAGAGTGAGGATGGTATTTGTTGGTACAAAATCCTTTCTTATCTCTCCTACATAAGTTGAGCCCAACTTCCAAGTGGGCCAGGCACTTCCCCTTAACATTTTACCTCTACTTGGTGCTATTTACTAAATAGTTTCAGTTGGCCAAATAGTTGTCTCAAATTTCAGTGCTTCAACAGTCATTTCTCATCGTCAAGTGGCAGCTTCCCTTAATTTGGGTAGATATGCCAAACCCATACAGTATCAGCGTATGTAATCATTAATTTTAATGAAAAATAAGTATAAAAAGCAGTTTAATAGTGCACCAATATTGGTTTAAGAATAATTTATTTATTAATAATGCTTGAAATTATGTTTAAAACAAAACTAGATTTGATATTTCTTTTTATGATTTATTATTTTTTTGTACAGGAGTTTCATTCAACGAAAGAAAATTGACTAGTTGCTGGTTAATCAAAAAAAAATTTAAATACAAAATGACTTTGAGCACAGAAGACTTGCACAAGATAATAAAACAACATTTAAAGTCAGATGATTTTGAATTTATTTCCTACGAATATTCACACCTACAAAATAAATCCATTGGGTTTTTAAGCAACCAAGATAAGAAATGTATAACATACAAGGTACAAGATGAAATTGAAGAACTTTATATTTTTGTTAAAGAACTTCCCTATTCTGATACACATAGAGAAATTACAATACAAATGGGAGCTTTCCAAAGGGAATCATTGGTTCTAGAGGAAATTTTAGCTAATTTTCAAGATTATTCAATCCCAATTCCTAAATGCTTATTGACAAAACCAGATGGTACAATTGTGTTGAATGATATCTCAATGGAAGGATACCAAAATAAAGATTTGTATGAAACACTAGACCTTGTTCACTGTAAGAAAGTACTTAAATCATTATCTAAAATTCATGGAGCATCATTCATTATGGAGAGTAGAGAAGAAATTAAGTTAAATGAAAAATATCCCATAATTGAAACCGAAGTTTTATTAAATGCAGACCCTGAACACCCTGGTTGCAAATGCTTTGGAGTAGGATTAAATGCAATAAAAGAAATAGCCCAAGAATTCCTACCAGATTATCCCGCTGAGGTAACTGACATGGCTTTTGATTACATGGAACAGGTTCTCGATAAACTAAAACCATCTCAAGTACACACAAATGCTTTATCACATTCTGATATGTGGGGTAACAATATTATGTACAAATATGATAATGGAAATTTGGAAGAAGCATGTATTATTGATTTTCAGCTGACAACATACAAACCTCCAGCATTTGATGTTTTATTCTTTCTTCATAACTGTACAGCAAGAGATTTACGGACATCATATGACACATATTTATCAAAATATTACTTTAGTGCCTTATCAAAGCAATTGGCACAATCAAATATAAATATAGATGATATAATGTCTTGGACGGATTTTGAAGAACAGAAAAAAGAATATCTTCCAATAGTTTTGGCGACAGTGCCTATGTATCTTTCGTTCATTTTGATGCCTGTTCATGTAATAAATGACGTAATGAATAATGATACTGAGTTTTGTAGATACTTCTTGGAGGACAGAACAGAATATGCTATACAAGCAATGAATGAGAGCACCTTCTACAGGGAAAGAGTTCTTGAAAGTTTGATGGAATTATTTGATTATTTCAAAGAAAACTAGGAGAAACATTAATTCAATAAAAATGTATTTATAATTTTATTGAAACAGAATTTAACCAAAGATCTAAATATATATTTATAGTTGCTCAAGTATTAATGATTTATTCAACATCACTAAACCAATTGTACTGGTTTTTTTTTGTAATGGTAATAGAAGCAATAGTGAACAGTCAGTGATGAAGTGTAAAAATAAAAAATAAAGTGTTGAAATACAAATAAACAAACACAAAACCAAATGATTCATAGTACTAAAACAAGACCTAAATATTCCATAAATTCTCCAATAACTAACCAAACATTCCTGTTGGCTTTGTCTATCACCAATTTTGAATTAAAATTGAAACCATAGACTTCTACATTATAAAAAAAAAAATTAAATTGAAATTTAAAAAAAAACAAGAAACATGGTCCAATATGTAATATAATCATCTGGCATAAGTTCTTTACATATCTGTTAATATTTCATTGGGTCCAGGAATAAAAATTGTATAATATCTGCAAACTGATTAAAAATAATTTTATATATTAACAACTTTCTACGATAAAACGGTTGAAAAATATCAAAACCTAAAATAGGAAATTACTATGAGGAAAAAAAAGAAATGAATAAACTTTACTGACATATGGAAGAGATATCAGTTCTTTGTTTAGAGTGGGCATCATTTGGCTCAGATCTCAGCCATATTGAATATCAATGGGATGAATTGTAAATTAAATTAAAGGTTGTTCTGATAAAAAATATCAAAACATCTCTCAAATTTATTCAAAACATTATTCTAGTGATTCATTGAATATAACCACCAATAAATAGTTTTCATAGTCTGTATGAAAAAAGTACCTAGCTAATAATTTTTGGAGAGCGTCATGAAACCAGATCGTTCAAGAATAGGTAATAAATGAAATGTATGACCAGACATTAATAATTACATCACATTTAAAATTATTTTTTCGGATAAAAATTTTATTTTAAAAGAGCTTCAGTTCTCTAGACCAACACCAAATATTGATTTGATATTAATTATACAAAAATTAAAATCATTAAAGGAGATTTTGTGAATCTGATATATCTGGATTTGATTTGTGTTAAATGATTGCATGTTTATGTTTGTATAATTCTTTTAATAAATTTACAAAAACAGGTACTTATTAATAATAGTTTTAAAATTTCAATTTCAAAAACTATATAGGTAATTAGGTCAACACTTTGCACACTGACTTCTGGACTAAATTACAACATATGGAAATAGCCCTCATTTGAATAGGCTTTAGCAAGGGAAAAAAAAATTAATTTTAATGCTTCATTCCTAATGTGTTAATAATAACAATAGTATGCTAATATAAACAAAAAAAATGAGAGGATGTAAATTATTATCACATTTGAAACCAGATCAGATAGTAAAAATTTGTCACATGATTTACTTTTGTATAAAATAAAAAATAATAAGTGGTGTAAATACAGAATAAAAAACAAGATCACCTTGAACTTTAATAAGGCAAAGTTATGAAGAAAACTTAGAGTGAGTCATTAATATAATTGATAATGAATATAAATTTTATTTATTACATTTTAAAAAAATTAACTCTGCTGTAGCTATTTTTACTTTTTACAACCTGTAAACCCAATGTACGGTATGTTTATATATTAAGTCTAAATAGAAAGTGTCTTAACTTGTAAATATCTGTAGCAATATAATGAAATTAAATACTATTGCCTAAACATATATGTAAACAATTATACAACTACTCTTTATAAATAAATTTTATAAAAATTACTCACTTCTTTTGATTCACTTTTCTCATCCATACCATAATATAAAGGTGAATTAATATGCTAAAATTAAGTTAAGTAAATACGTACCTAGTGTTTCAATATTATATAAAATCAGTTAATTTTTTTTAAAAATGTATTTCTATTAACTAAATAGTAAATTTGATGCTGTGCAGGTATCAAACAACTTTCACTTACTAATCTAATTAAGTCCCCAAGTTTTCTGCATAGTAATGGTCTGATTTCATATTTTTTGGTGAAAAAAAAATAATCTAAAGAACAGGAAAGGCGAAAATTATGACCAAAACATTATTATTTCTCTGTTACTATAAAAATACATATTTTAAGGTTTCTCGAGGTGGGAATATCAAATATAAACTTTCCTCCAGCCAAAAATACAACAGCTTAACAAAAAAGGAAGGAGTATTGCATAAAAGATCAGTTGGTGTCGGCCTTTTCCGTTCTAATAAAATTTATTAATTTTTCATTTTTTCTTCTTTAGTTATTCATACATTTTTTAAATATTCGATATTCATTCATTGTTTATTATTGCTAATAATGAGAACTGATTATTTTTCTCAAATGAACAAAATTAAATGTAATTTAAAGGAAGATTTTTTGGAAATTCGGCTTTTAAGCCCTATTCCAATGAGGATCTGATATTAAACACTATTTAATTTATCATTAATTCTTTGAGTTTAATCAAAATCCTTAGCGCCGTTTAGAGGAAAAATTGTGAAAAATCAATTCTACTAAGTGGCCCTTATAGAAGGTCAATTTAGGCAAAAATGTTTTAATTTAATAAGTAATTTCAGTTTTGTATGACTTTTTGGTTTTGAGCTAGGCTGACCACATACACATACACAGACCATTTCGCAAGACTTTGTTATTAGGACTCAGGGGACCTCAAAACGTTTATTTCTGTCGAAAATTTGAATTAAAAATTTTGCAAGATTATAATACTTTCCCTAACAATATATTTCATACATAGGTAAGTGAAAGTAAAAAAAAGATATACAAAAGCAATACTAGTTCTAGAAATAAAATAAGTAAAATATTGTGGCAACCAATATAGGAAACTATAGAGGTTATATCCTGTATATTATATTATATAACTGTGAGTTATACCTAAACTCACTTAGCTACAATGATCTCACTGAGGATCTTTAGTAGTAGCAGTCCCAATCAATGAAATATGTAACGGTTATATCAACCATGTAAGGCCCATCAGGCTGATCTGGTATTAAATAAATAAAAAAAAAAATGAAATGACTTTCAATACTAGTAATGTTGTCGGGTGACAAGTGCTGATATTTCCTGACATTGTGCTTTGTTATTAATTTTTTTTGGCTAATTGCAAACATAATTAAGACAATACATATTACTATATTTAAAAAAAAATATGGCTTCTTAATACTGTAATAAGCCTTTTTTTTTTTTTTTTTTTATGGAATCAATCTCCTAAAATACAAAATAACATAATAAATCAAGTCAGTAAACTTTTTCTATTATAAATAACTTCCATTGTGAAGGAGAGTTGAATACAATTTCTTATTCTACCTCCTATAACAAACGTTGACATAATAATGTTCGTGTAGTTAACATGTGTCCCAACTGTTCGTCTCGTAACAGTACTTCTTTAAAAAGTACTGAACCCCTGCCCTGACCCTCCATGGGTTGTAGCGGTACAGATTTTAATTTTTTTAAGTTAACATGTATCCACAGATATGAAGTTGTATAGTTAAAATACAAATGTTTCCTATATCAGCCATTATCTACCCCATCTATCATATGACTACAGCTACTGACTGACACAACAATAATGTACAATGGAAGAGGCTGCAAACACCAGTGGTCTACACTTGGTACTTATGGCAATAAAGTGAAATATAAGAACACACATATACTTTTGTTCATTTATATATTGATTTTGTATAAAGGAATCAAAAATTTCTAAAAGGGCTCATCTACAAAAATTAAAATTTTTTAAGAGCCATCAGCTTTATTTTCTTAAACTACTGATCACTAAGTACATTCTAACAATAACTATTGCATATTCATGAAACATTGACTATGTGAGTACTTCTAATAAACCCATAAATGACCCCTTTTTCAAATTTTTCAATTCAAATGTGTCTTTAATTTTTGAACAATTAAAACATGAATGGTACTCTTATTTCTCATCAATTTAAAGATATCTCAGGGGCCAATCTGTGATATCTCTCTGATAGAGTAATGATTTGGTCTGATACTTGGAAAATGAATAAGTTGTACAAAAAAGTTATAAATTGAGTTTCTTAATATCTTGGAGAAGCGTAAAGCAAATAATTCCAAGAGCCCCTTGAAATCAATTTAGAATAACTAAATTTATCATGAATAGGGAAGTGTATTTGGTCAGGCTATATCTCTGTCTCACAGATTTTATCTTGAGAATTTAAGTTTCATTGGAAAACGTTTAGTGGCCCATAATAATGAGGAAGCCGAGGAGAAAGGTAGGTGATATTTTTCACAATAATTTTTTTGGAACTCAGGTGATCTAAACAAGTCTAGATTACATAATGAAAATATTAAAAATGATCTACTACAGTTTTTTGATCTTTAGAAAGCAAGGAAGTAAAACAAGTACAAATAACTAATAAGTTGAAATTATCAATTTGAAAATTACTTTAAATCTCTTAGAAGGCAAGGGATAGACCACATTGAGCTAAGAAGACTTAGATTTCACATCATAAATAAGAGGTAAAAAAAAAATTGTAAATAATTTTTAAAATTTCTATATTTATCCAATTTTTTATTAATTTAAGTACATACATCTGAGGCCATTAGGTTCAAAACTGGTTCAATATATTAAAAAATTCTTAAGAAAACACCAAATACATATGAAGAGTCCACAGGAAGAATCATTTATTTACAAACAATTTAAATGGAAAAGGGGTGTGAACAAATTCCTTTTACTGTTAAATA
The DNA here is from genome assembly GCF_000696795.3 of Halyomorpha halys. Taxonomy (NCBI): domain Eukaryota; kingdom Metazoa; phylum Arthropoda; class Insecta; order Hemiptera; family Pentatomidae; genus Halyomorpha; species Halyomorpha halys. Next base: position 203,564 of record NW_027114799.1, on the reverse strand, counting down.
TTGGACATAAATTGTTCTTTCTCAAGAAAATGGAATAATTAACTGTTTTGACAAAAAAAAAAAAAAAAAAGAAAGAAAAAATTGCCTACTTGGTCAAAAATTTAAAAAGAAATATTAAAACAATAATTAGCCAAAATATAAGATAACTGAAAATGATATCATCATTCAATAGTACTTCTCATTCCTCACAACAAACCCATTTTCTCAAAATCATTCTCCCTTGAACTCATATGCTTAAAAAAGTGAATTGGCCAGGTTTTAAAACTAATCACCTTATATAAACTCGAATTTAAGATTATTATAATTCTATTTCATTTGATAATTTACATATTTATATTTTATGGTATACATTTATATATTTAATAATGTACATATTAAATAGCATATACCTTTTGTATTTAATTTAAACAACTCATTGAATTTCTAAATAATATGAATTACCTTTGGTCCCAATAATTTCCTATAATCCCCTCCTTCTGAAAGTATGAAAAATTATTTAAATTAAAAAAAAAATACTATTTAGATTCAAACTATATTACATAAACGATAAAATAACTTTGGAGCTATATATCATATATTCTTAATTCATAATGTAAGATGATTTATGAAGATTTTTTTATAATATCATATGTTTGACTTTAATTACAATAATAAATAAATAATATAAGTAAGATTTAACTTTTTTCTTTGTTTGTTTGCTGTACATCATGTACAAGCCAATTTTCCAAGTGGTATTTCAAATGTAAAAATATCTAGGAGAGATAAAAGATTGTGCATATTTATCAGTAATTAAATATTTCAGAGCAAAAAGTTGTTTTCCTACCTACTTATTGCCATAGAAACGTACATTTACAAGGTAATGCAAATTAGCTTCAAGGCTAACCCTAAAGCTTGTTTATCTTTTCAATATTTCTTGAGAAATGGAATATTTTCAAGTCAAATTTTCAGGAAAGTAAAGAAATAAAAAAAATTTATAGAAATAAAGTTTAAAAACAATAAATCAAGTTAAAACTTTGAATATAGATTTTAAATATTTATGTTTTAGGAAAGTATGAAACTTTGTAAACATTAAGTAAATTGATTTTTAAGTTTTTTAAATAAAAATAAAATTTTAGATTAAACTTATTAAATTTAACATTGTATGTCA
>NW_027114799.1:187804-202367 GCF_000696795.3 Halyomorpha halys | reverse complement strand
ATAAATAATATGTACCTAGTAGTAATATTAGAAATATCACCAATAAATAGGTGTATTTATGTACACTAATAATGCACTAAATTTGTAACTCTAAATACTTTCATAATTTGTTATGAACACAAAAGCCTGAGATAGACCTAACACCATAATAGAAATAGAGTAAATTTCTAAAATTTTACACAAATAAAATTACACTTTTGTCAAATAAATATTCATCAGTTGATTAAATCAATATATTTAACATTAATAAATGTATTAATTCAGTTTTACAACTTTAATTAAAAACTGATTATTTTTTTTACAAGTAACCTAATTGACCATAGTTATGGAAACATTACATTATTTACAGAAACACAACTTTTATGAAATTGAAATTTTAATTTATTTTTTAAATTTCCTGTATGCTATTGAATTGAACAATAGAATAAATGATATGAAAAATTAATTTTAGAAAATTAAATTTAAAACAGTGATTTTATGATGGGGTGTCTATATTATATCACAGGTTAAATGACTCCCAGTTCTGAGAAATAAATAAAAACAATTAAACACACAACAGAACCATATAATTAAAATTGGCTAATGAAATGAAGTTATAAAAAAAAAAAAATTACTAAAAGTTTCTACAAAAAATAAATAGGGAATGAAACTAAAATTTTAATATAAAATAAAGAAAAATAACTGAATTAGGCAAAACAAGATTTACTACCTAAAATAAATTATTGTAACTGCAGAGTACCGAAGTAAATCATAAAGAAAAAATACAAATATATACAACAGTTTTATTTGAAAAAAAAAGAAAAATTAAAAAATAAATGTTACAGTCAAAAGGAGACAATTTGGTTTGGCAATAAGCAAATCATATTCTTAGAATATATCAAAAACAATTATCAGTCTCTAATTGATACAAAATCTATACAAAAGGCAATCATGTAATACTAATTGCTTAAATTTTAATCTTACATCTATCAATGATTAAAGGTAGGAATTTATGTACATAGTTACATATAAAATAAATTATAAATTAAACATCTTCAGGAGGTGGTTTTTTCTGAGGAAGACCATATGTTTTTCTGTATTCCTCATACCGTTTAAGATCCTAAAAAAAAAGAAAAAGAAAATCTTAATGGCATTTACTAATATCATGAATAATTCCCAGAATAGCCAACAAGAATAAAAAATAATCAATTCTAATATGTTTGATACCCATATATTTAAAATTTTATAAATAATACATTTTAAAAATCTAATTCATACATAAATTTAATCAGAGTAATTGAAAACGATACAATATAATTAAAGTAAGAAGAAAAATCAATCTTAAGACAAAATTTTAACTAAAAAAAAGTGTAACTAAATCAAATGACTACACTACTATCTCATTAATTCAAGGCCTGCAGTAAAAACAGGAGAGAAGGAATAAGCATTTGTTTTTAACCTTTAAAACAACAAGGATAGATTTATTTGACCACATTATCTTGGTGTCATAAGATAAGGCAGTAATCTTGACAATCTTGTTCAATTTTCATGAAACATGGAAAGTATACTATCTCAAACCGACTTAAAAGAAGTCATCAGGAATAAATTTAAGTGTAGTGATTTTGAAGTGGTTGAGTGGACATTTAAAAAAGATTATCAATCTTCAGGATTTTATGGATTACCAAGTAAGGAATATGTTGCTTTAAAACTAGAGGGAGAAAAGGTAGTTGGATTACATATGTTTATCAGGCAAACCCCTACAACAAAATGCTACCATGGTGAATTAATGGATAAGCTACAAGTATTTTCAAAAGAAGCCTTAATGCATGATAGTTTACTTAAGCAAATCAGCCCATATATTGATGGAAAAACATACCCTGAATGCTACTTGGCAAGAAAGGACAGGTTAATCATTTTAGAAGACCTTAAAGTACTCGGTTTTAAAAGCATTGGTATAACCAATACATTTGATCTTGATCAGATCGAATCAACACTCAAAACTTTAAGTAAATTACATGCAGGATCAATAATTTATGAAGAAAAAACTGGCAACAAATTGGATGAAACATATGCGGATGCACTAACTGAAACTTATTTCGTACCTGATATCAACCACCCATGGTTTCATAATGGTTGCACAAGTATGAATGCAATTGAGGCCATAGTGGAAGCATACTTTCCTCATACTCCTCCAGAGGTGTATGAGAAAGCATATGATATTCTGCGTACGCTACCTTACCGAGTAATTCCATCACGGAAATATCGAAATGTTTTAGTGAATGGCTGTATAACAGCTGGTAATGTTCTTTTTAAATCGAATGAAGAAGAAGGAGTCACTGAAAGTGTAATTACAAATTTTCAACAAGCTCGATACAATACACCTGCATTGGATGTTTTGTTAGCAATACTACTGACAACAAACAGCATGTTGCGATCAAATAACTTCGAATCACTTTTAGTACATTATTACAATAACTTTTCCCGAGAGTTAACAGAACAAGGCATAGAAACAAAGACTATCTTGACTTGGGTTCAGTTTAATGAAAGTGTACATGATGCATTGCCAACAGCCCAAGCAATGGCCATTATGTATCTTCATCTGCTTCTATTACCAATAGAAAGAATTTCAAATATTATCAAATCAGATAAAGAGTGCCAAGAGTTTATTGAAAATGATAGAAGTGAAATAATTTTGGAAGAAATGAGAAATAATAATACATATAGAAAAAGAATGATACAAGCGATTGCTGATATATTTGAATTAGTGAAAAGCAACAAAAAAATGATATATAACTAACCTTGACTGAAACAGATGGCCTAATATTTCCTGCGGCTATTTTCAGCATATCTGTGGTAACGTGAGGATCGCCTTTATCATTACTGTTAATAAATTCAGTGAGTGCTATAACTGATGCTTCTTTCACCAGAGCAGCTAAGTCAGCTCCAGTGTATCCATCTAAAAGTGGGTCTCTTCCAAATTGTTCGAGATCAACATCCTTCATTAGTGGTTTAGTGCCATCCTAAATGGAAATAATACTAATTAATATGTAAGTTATAGAAACTGTAGTAAGTGGAAACCAATAATTAAGTTTCTAATGTTTTAAGAAAGTAATAAATATAAAATGAAGTAATAACAGTTAAATGACAGTGATATTCTTGCCCTTAAATTAACAATTCTTACCTGTTAGTTTTACCAACATATACAAAAATATTTGAATTCAAAAGAATTTAAATTTAAATAAATAAATCTTTTCAGTGGTTAAAACTACCTCAATCAAAAGAACTGGTCAAATGTGCTAACTTTTCATGTGATGTACATACTAAATTAAACATAATCTTTTTAAAGAATAATACCTAACTAATAAATAATTTTTAAAGTCAAGAAAAAAAAAATTTAAACACAAAAAAACAGTATTACATAACCATAAAGATGACTGAAAATTGGGTTTGAAGCCTGGAATATTTATTAATAATATTCAATATCTTTAAAATTTTAAGGAACAAAGAAATTAATTTTTGAATATTTACAATGCTAGTAAAAGCTAATCGAAAAAATATTTTAAGTTTAATATCTTAATATTAAATATTAAGTAAAAAATTCACAACTCATTCGCCAGCCAAGTCCATTTTTAAATTCTTTTTTCTTTTTAAATAAAAACTTTTGTTATTATATTATTATGAGATAAATGAATTTCTCCCACTAAAGCTGAATTGTTGTCAAAAATGTTTTTGGGATAAATACTTTTCTCTGGTGGTAATATAGTACAATACTATTAATTAAAATATCTTTTTTATTGCTGCTTTTTAATTCAGCTAATCGAGCTAGAAGAAAGGTTTTTCTCCCTATTATACTATAAGATGTAGCCAACTATTTTATGAATAGATTAACTATTGTAAATAGTTATATTAGAAGAGATGAGTGTTACTGATCTCAATTAAAAATATTACTTATTGTTAGAATTCAATCAATGGTCAAAATAGAAACTAAACAATAAGCTTTGATTTTATTTTTAAATCTTGCATTAACAGAAATATATATCCTAAACTTAATAATTGTCTAATTATTATAAACCATTCTACATTCAAAGATGACCCAAATCAACATGCCTGGATAAAACTATAGACATAATTAAGTACAAATCAAAAACTTATCATTTTGTTTTTGTGTGGACTGATTCCCAACAATATAGGTATATATATATATTGACTGACGGACGCTGGTTGACCTCAATAGTGTAATGAAGAGGCAGTTATTATTAGTGACCTATCAAATTGAATCAAAACAAAAACAACAAATTGAAAATATGCTTTTTTAAACTTTTCAGCCAGTACTTGTTGGCCATTCTTAGGACTAAAGTAACTAGAGTAAGCTACTGGGTAATAGTTTATTGAATACCCTCCCAAGCAAAACAATTCATGACATCTCACAGCATAGTCCATTCTTTATTATGGCCTACAAGGTTCTGCCAAAATGTTGGCAGATTATAATTAGTCCATAAAACCATTTTCAATTTTTTTATTTTATCATAAACCACATTTATCTCTATTGATAACTAAATAATTATTTTCATCTTTTAAAATAGTAAATAAAAAAAGTAAGATAAAAAATACACCCGAAAGTATTACTTAAATTTATTTACTCCATCTAATCATTTAAAGGATTTAAGGAATTAGAGCTCTTTAATAACCGAATACTAAGTTAAAGACTGAAACTGATCAAAACATTTAATATAGATTAGAAATTATGCAATAATAAAAAACATAAGAATGTTAATAAATTCTTCAATAGCATTTTGAAACCAACTCAATGTTTAGTAACATTATAAACTTAATATCTTAGTAATAGAGAAACACAATGTTAGTAAAACTAATTTCAAACACAATCTAAAGTACTATTGCTTCTTAAAACTAAAAACAAAAACACGTGTATGATGGCTTCAAGCAAGAACAAATCCTAATTTTTCTGACATATATTACAAGTTAAAAAAGAATAATAGTGTTAAGTCCATAATCTGCAACAGTGAATTAGAAAGGATCAAGATTGAGACATTACAAGATATTTAAAGATTTTTTTTTACTATAGCTTATATAAATAACTAAGATCAATGATTTAGGGAAAGTAATGATTTGTTTACAAATAATATTTGGATAGCATTTTATAATAATATATAAATAGGTATTAAATGATTGGTTGGGTAAGAATGAAGATTATCAGTCTTTAATCAGCGAGTTTAAATTTAACAATGTTGTAACGGCAGTCTGTTGATTAAGACAATGATTCTGAAATATCTACCAATACCAATCTAACTTGGTCCAACCACACACTCAGTCCAGAGTTTATCAAAAATTAGTGTAATTAAAACTATTAAACTAAATTAATCATGGATAAAATGTTAATTTATCAATGAACCATAAGTAAATTAAAACTTTTAGTTATTACATATTATTATAACAAAAAAAAAAATAAGACTCCCTTCATTCCTCATTGCCATTTGGTCATTTTTGTCTATAATTTATGGTGGGTTGGAATAAAGTATAGCGGAAAGTTGTGGAATCCACTATTCAGCGGCATTCCAATAGTCATAGCATTGTAGGTGAATGCTATGACTAATGGACTATAGCGAGCAGGGATAACAACATATTTCAACTGTGGGAATCATAAATGAATGAAAGAAAAAATAAAAGAGAATAAGGAATATATGACAAATGTCACATAATTGAGGAAAAGGCACAACAAACAAACTATTTTTAGATCAACCTTGTTCAAACAGTGAATGTGTGAGGCCTAATAAGACTGCAGAAGAAACCCCAGCTTTTACAGTTCACTAAAAGTTTCAAAGGAATGCTGCTACATAATACTAACAGAATACAAGTTAGAAACATAGTTGATACAAAATATTACATATTACAAAATAATTCAAAACACTATCCAATTATAGTCTCAAAACTTTTATTTCTTTTACACGTCCAACGTTTCGGCCAGTTTGGCCACCCTCAGGGACAATCTCAATTCACTATATTCAATTCACTATAGTGTCACTATATTCAATTGAGATTGACCCTGAGGGTGGCCGAATTGGCCGAAACGTTGGACGTGTAAAAGAAATAAAAGTTTTGAGACTATAATTGGATAGTGTTTTGAATTATTTATTAAAAAGTTACCAGTCTCAAGAAAAAAAAAAAATTTAAGATTATAAATTACATATTACCTTTGTAAGAGCTTTTAAGATATCAGTTCGATCTTCAGCAGAAGGTAAACCTACATATAAAATTTTATCAAGTCTTCCTGGTCTCAAAACTGCTAGATCAACCATATCAGGCCTATTGGTAGCAGCCATGAGAAAAACTCCCTTTCGACCTTCTATACCATCCATTTCTGTGAGCACTTGATTAACAACTCTTGTGTTATGACCCTGTGACAATAGACAACCGTTGACAGTGAATAACTAAACATATTAAAAAAACAAGAAACAAACAGAATATTATAGTGTATAACCTCTGAAGAAGCTGATCGTCTAGGACATAATGCATCAATTTCATCAAAGAATATGACACAAGGCTGCGAATTTCTGGCTCTTTGAAAGCACTGCCTAACAGCTCGTTCACTTTCACCAACATACTAATGATAAAAATAAAAATACATGAATTATTTATAAAGTAAAATTTAGGAAACTTAGAATACTAAGAATAAATATTACTATTGAAAATGCAATGAGAAATAAATCTTACCATATTCAACAATTCAGGTCCCTTGACCGAAATAAAATTTATATTTGCTTCATTAGCAACTGCTTTAGCGAGTAGAGTTTTACCACAACCCGGTGGACCACAAAGTAATATTCCAGAAGGGGCTGTAATTCCTAATTTCTCAAATTCGGTAACATATTTTACAGGCATCTAAAACCAAAAATTATAGATTTAGAAGGAAACAAAAACTCATTATTCTTTCCTTAAAAAATTTCTTTAATCTTGTATAGATTTAAAAGGTTTTTTTGACATGGCTTTTGGTTAAATTCTGAGTAGGGATATAAGTAGGAATCTCCTACTCCAGTGAAAACTGAAAGGTTGGTGGAAAGTGAGGATTTCTAAATATCTGATTATAACTTATAAATCACAGAGAATCCTCTTTGTTATAAAGGAGAACAAAAAATTACTAAGCTTAATGTAGAAATAAAATACACCTAAACAGTTGCAAATACTAATTTTGCTACAATCTAATTACATAATTTTATTCACTTCATAGGTCCTCTAAACTTGACTGTTACTGCTTTAAAAATAATTACTACACTATGCAAGGATTAGCGAACCTCTTTTAGGCCAACTGGAACTGCAATAGCAGAAAGAAAATGAGTCCTTGAAAGTAGGCCTATTGGTCCATTTTACTAATCTTAGAAGGCTGACTAGAGATTGAAACCCAGCTATAGTCCAGACTAGAGCGGGAGTGTCATAATTCATTTTACAAGACCAGCATAAAAAATATTAGCTGAATCAGGTGGGAATAATCAAATCCATGTCTCTTGGAAACTATTGTTCCTCATAATTGTCATCAGTGTTACTCTATGGGTGGAACCATTCACAGAAGGTGCAAAGCTGGTAACAGAGGACGAAGTTTGGATCGGTTAGAGTTTAATTCCCACCTTGTTTATTCAATATTTATTTTGTACATAGTAAACTCAGACATAACCACTCCAGTTCAAATCGGGAGAAAGGATTGAGTCATTGGATAACATTGGATCAGAACAAAAACCAAACAAGAGATGAAGAGCTTGGCTAAAGTTATCTGTAATTGAGCAGGAGAATCTGGAGAGAAAAAACAATATTTTTTTTAAAGCCCTTGTTATTGGCCATGAATGTGTACTGTAAGCCAACAGAGACTTTAATGAAATTTTCAATCTCTATCCTTGTACATCAATCCTTGTAATGGCAACAGTCTTAAAATTATTTTATATGTACAATGAAATCACCATTATAGACTTCTGAAGCTCACTGCGAACATCTTTCAGTGAGCCAATATCATCCCAAGTAACATCTGGAACAGTAGCAAAACCTTCTCTCTTGGCAGAAGGTTGGACTGATTTAAATGCTTTAGTAAAGTCATCCATCTCAATAAATAGATTGCTCAGCTGCTCTCGGGTCAGAAGTGTTCCACTATGTTTCAGTAAGCAGCTAAAATTCTCCACTTTGTCAAGTTTCTTATTGCAAGATGTTATTGAAACATTATCATCATTGATTATCATTGGGGTGGCAATAATTTCACAATTTCCATCCACTGTAGAAGTTGACTCAGTGGATATTACTGCTTCACCATTTGTTGGACGCTGAGTCAAAAGAATATTGTCTTTCTGTTGAATCAATACCCTAAAAAATAAAATTATATAAGCCTCAAATTAAATTAAAAACACCCTGAAGAATTGAAAAAATAAAAAGTTATAGAACCTGTTTACAGCAGCGATTGCAGCTTCTGACATGAGTGCTTTAAGGTCTGCACCAACATATCCTGGAGAAGCAGCAGCAAGTACATCTAAATCGATATCTGGACTTAGTTTTATTCCAGCAGTAAGAACTTGAAGGATCTGTTTCCGAGCTGCTCTATCTGGTATACCCAAACACACTTCTCTATCAAATCTTCCAGCTCTCCTGAGAGCCGGGTCCAGAGCATCTGGCCGATTTGTAGCGCCAATAATTATAACCTTGTTCCCAGCTTCAACTTCACTTAGTCCTAAAAATAAATTAAAAAAAAATAAATTCCATAAAACTAATTTCTGACTAAGAAAAGAAATTACATTAATATCCATCCAATTCATCCAACAATGAACATGACCAGTTAAGAGTAAACATTTTTTTAAATGAGTATTACCTAATAATCTATTATAGTAAAACTTCATTATAACGCTCTCCTAGAGCACAGAGAATAAGAGTGCTTTAACCAGGAAATCATTTGAAAAAACAACTAAAATGAAATTTTAAAATTTATTAAATAAAAAAGGATTTAAATCTAAATTTTTGGCAGTCCTTGTATAAAGTAATTATTTATCTATATTCCTCCTCCAAAGTAAGGAAATGAAAAACTTAATTAATATCAGTAACTAACAAGCTTTCAATCCATGGATACATCATACTAAATAACAATGAAAGATTCTTAGGAATTATGTTTGTGACATCAATTAGACCAGTATTATATATAAAACTTCAAATAAACTTTTCTTATATTTAAAACATTAAAACTTATAAATGTAAAACGTATTAAAGAAAACTTCTGTCAGAACTGGGAAAATGAATTATAACAAATTAAGTTTCATAGGAAAACCACCCATTGAAAACGAGCGTTATTATGAAATTTCACTATAATTTGTAAAATTCTACGAATATCTTTCAGTAATTAAAATAAATCTGAAATAAGTTTTTATTGAGGAATGTTGGCAACAAGTTTCATTGAAGACTACTTACCATCAATGCAGGTAAGAAGTTGAGCAACAATTCTTCTTTCCATTTCTCTTCGAGCCACATCTCTTGGAGGGGAAATAGCATCTATTTCATCGATGAAAAGTATGCATGGGGCTCTTGCTGCTGCAGAATCAAAGAGCTCCCTTATTCTTGATTCTGACTCACCTGATACTCCAGCAACCAGTTCTGGACCAGAAACTCTAACCAAAGGTACTTTCAGTTCCTTAAAGAGATCAAAGAGTAATAAAATTAAACTAATTAATATGAAACCAAAATCAGAAATCATGAAATGAAGTTTATAAAATATTAATCAAAACTATTATAGACCATAGCTATTCAGATTATTGATTTGTTCAGATATTAAGAAGTTTTATTTAATATATTTCATTATTAAATATCATTTAGTATTCATTGACTTTTTTATTTAACTACAAATATAAAAACTTAAATATGTTATCAAATTAAAATATATTACAACCTTCATTGTAAAATTATTAATGAATTTTAAAGGAAGAAATATTCTGTTAGAAATAACAGTATCAAATTAATTTAAAAGGTTCTGATTCTAATATAGTTGGGCTAGAAAAGACAATAATCAACCAATTGGATTAGTGGTGACAGAAAACCTCTATTTTGGTACCTAAATTAAAATAAGGGAATCAAAAGAGAAACATGATGAAAATACTTAATATTGATCTTAAAAGCAATATCAACTGTTTATTTAAAACTTATAATAAACTTACACCTGCAACAGCCTGTGCCAACAGTGTTTTCCCACAGCCTGGAGGCCCATGTAGAAGAAATCCCCTTGGAGGAGTTACACCAAGTTCTGTATAAATATCCGATTCCTTTATGTGAATAACTAATTCACTAATATCCTAAAATTTAGAAATATGTAATTGATTAAATTCTAAAATATTAAAAAAATCAAGTAACAATCCATAATATTGAAATGGATCATTCATTTAGATAAATGAAGATGATGATATGAGTAAGACTTATAAAATCTCTTATCATTATTACTATAATTATTTGACAGTATCACTAGTAACATTTACTTACTCAGCTTTATACAAAGTAATTACAACAGCTTTAAGTTCATGAAAATGAAACTCTGTACTGCTATGGACCCCAGAGGGCTACTGAATCCACAGGGTTGTCTCATGGGTACAGTAATATAATAAATAATTATCTGGTACAGATAGACAGATGTTTGCTCAAAATTAAATAATTGAAAATGCATAAAGAAAATGAAGATACATGAACAAAATGTGCATTTTTGATATTCATTTGCTCTAATATAATTACCTATATCAATTCCTTTAAAACAATGTTTTACATTTTTTTCTAATGACAAAGTTTTTTAAGACTTAATGCTGCTTGGCCATCATCTCCATTGTGTTTCAACTTTAGCTATTACCAACCTCCGAATCTTTAAGATTTCTTATTCCTTAAATAGTAAAAAAATTAACGTTTCAAGTGAAACATACCCAGTACTGATTGAAATGTAAGAAAAAACTTCTTTTTTACATTTGCTACTTCCAAATGATATCAGGATTTTCAGAAATTTTTATTTAGCAAGCTATAACCACAACATAATTATTATTTCATCCTTTGGAGAATATCCATATAAAGTGATTGCTATAACTGCTAGGTGTTCTGCAGAGTTAAATATATTGTAATATCTATTTAGAATAATAACTTTTATACTTTAATTGTCAATAAATTTCTTAAGTTAAAAACTTAAAGCAGAATTAACTAAGAAATCTCAGATTTCGGCATGGCATTGTTCAGGCTGAGCATAGGAGATATAATAAATAAAGAAGAAATGGTAAATATAAAAGATACAAAAGAATTTACGAGATATACTATTAAAATATTGAAAGAAAGTATCCAGTTTTAGAAGGAAGGTGTCCAGTTTTAATATCGCTTGCTTTATAGACAATTTAAAACAAAATCGGTGCAGTGCCTCCATCACACAACTTTCACTTACTGGTCCACTTTGATTTGAAAAGAACCCTCACTAGTTTTAGAACAGAAACTATAGCAGAAAAAAAAATTATAGCATTTTAAAAAATTTTACAAATTGTTTCTAACCATTCATTCAATGCTTAATTGTTATAGAATCAATATTGGAAATATTAAGAATAATTTTATGGGGTTATCCTGTCAACTGAATGGTTCTTATATAGGTTAATTTAAATTGAAAGTTACTTATTAATTAACTATGGTGACAAGAAATTATTATTAAGCAGCCAATACAGAAAACCCCACACATGTGCCCGCCAGTTAATACTTTTGTTAATACAGACTTTTTATTTATGCAATGTTAATCATTCTCTATTATATTCTAAGACTTTCTTAGTTGAATATTATTTTCCTAAAATCTTTGGCTTTCCAACAATTTACTATGCCTATATCACCATTCGTCTCTCGAAATATGTTATCAACCTGGAAAAAATTTTTTCCTTAAGTTAATTATCAAATCCTTTTATAGTTTATATTTATCCATTTTTAATGAGAGATTTGTTTTCAAATAAACAAAATTAAAGGTATTTTATAGAGGAAGATTTTTTTAAAAACTTGTTATTTAAGCCCTTTCAGACTATTTTAATGAAGATATTATACTGAGCCTATTTGATATAAAAGACCATTCCATTGCACATTTACATGCTGAGTTTAATCATAATTGTTACAGTAATTTTCGAGGAAATTGAAGAATGTGAAAAATCTATTCTATAAAGTGGCACTCACGGTAAATTGATTTTACCAAAAAAGTTTCAGTTACAACCCAGACATATACCTGTCATAAATATTTAATTTCAGTTTTGTACGACTTTTCGTTTTTTGCTCAGGGGACCTCAAAACGTGAATTTCCATCGAAAGCTGGAATTTGAAATTAATTTAAGATCGCAATACTTCCCCTTACTATATATTTCAGAAATAGGTAAGTGAAAATCTATTAGAATAATTAAAATAGTATGGATGAAATTTGTAGACTTGAATCTTTATTGGTTTATTGAAAATATAACTGATATATTCGAAAAATTTACAGACCAAATGCCAATACACAACATAAAACTTAATAACTGATACTCTTTTTTTTTTAGCAACCCATTTGCGATATTAAAAACTAAAAAATAATTGTGATATTTCATGTTTCTTTGAGCTAGATATCTTTAATTAATACAGCTTTGAGTATTTATATTGTGAAAATTTAGGCTTATATTACTTATGATAATTATTTGGATACATCCAAAACAAAATATAATCATCCTTACTTGAAGTACTTTCGGAAACCCTCCAAAAGAGTCAAAATTTACACTGGGTATAGGTGCAATCGTTGTACCCCTTATTTTAGGCTTTTTTGGATCTGGCGTGTAAGCATCAACTGGTGAAGGTCTTTTGTTGATTTCAACGGGCGTGACTTTAACATTGGGCAGTTTTGTAAACTGAGCCATTACCTGACTCCTCTTCTGAAACAAATAAACTATTAATATTTGCATATAATATAAAATTACAAGCAATTTTAACTAACATCATATAATAAATTTGACTCTGATAAATCAAAAAGAAAATCCATCACTTTTAGTCTGAAATGAATCATTACTTAAGATTCATGGAAATTGACTTGTCTTATTTTTTTGTAACTAGTAGTAATCTTACTTATGTCACTTGCATTTCTAATATATCCGTAATCATTTTAGGTATAAAACAATTGTAATTGATGATGAAAAGAATTACAATAAGATTATAAAAATGGATAAGTGAAAACTGCTAACCGCAATACACTATAATTTTTATATACATTCACAGTATATATGTATGTATTTATCTATACTAGGGCATTTAATGCAACAAAATTTTTCAGCTTTATCATTCTTTCATATATCTCTTAATTACAGGTAAAAATTATAATAAAATTGGTTTATCACGGTACAATGCTCATTGGATTATTATTCTGCATACAGAAGTCTCACTAAAACCCTTCTGCACTCCTAGTTAATTCAGTGTGCATAAACTTTACTTAATTACCAGCCCATCTTTTGAAATTTCTATAGAACAGTATACTTATATTTGGGGTGGGGAATACAGGCATAAACATTTTTTCCCAGCAGCTTGAAACAAATAGTAAAAAGGGTAAACTTATGTGATCTAATTAATTAGAATTTGTCCTCACATAATTTTATAAGAATGGATATAAAAAAAAAAAATAGCGGAAGGTGGAAGGACAGATTTTGTATTTACAGTGGAACCCCGTTAAAACGACCTGTTTGGGACTTGGGGTGAGGTCGGTCCCATGAAAAGGTCGGATTAAGCGGAGTCTGTTACGCTGGGGAATTAGACTTAGGCATGTTCAAGGGTGAATGAAAAATACATACAAATTAGAATACAAAACTAATTTATTTAGTACATATAAATGAAACAGAAAAATTAAACATTTTTATACATACATGGGTATGTATGTAAACAAAATATATACAATGAAAAAAAACACATTTACGATGACTAATATGTACGTATGTACATAATGCGTGTATAGATTTTAAAATTACCAAAAACTATCGATTTTTGTTTGTTTAACACAAGAGCGCCTTTTCATGGAGGCATAATCCCTCCATTTTTTCAAAAAAATGATATCAACTGGTTTTGTGACGGTTTGTTGTTCAGCATATCGAAGAGCTGTCTCGAAAGCGTCGACTGCCTCTGAATGGTTGATTTTTCGGCTGCAGGCTGGAGTGTCCGCATTGTCCTCATCATCGTCGTCTTCTTCATTTTCTACAGCTGAAACCGTTTGGATAAGTTCATCATCAGTCAGAGCCTTATATGCTGGTTCATCGCTGTTTAGCCATTCCTCAATCTCACGTTGGTCAGGTGTTTCAACGGAAGAGCTACTGTTTAAATATTCCCAATCGTGCATGAACTGAACTACGGAATGCTCATTCTCTTGAACCTCCGCGGTTTGATCGTCATTGATGTTCGGGTAGAGTTTTTTCCAAGATTTTTCCAATGTTGATGGCGGAAGCTCTTCCCAAGCTGCAGCTAACATATAAATTACATCTTTAATGTTAATATATTTTACAGCTTCCATGAGACTAAAACCTGTTGCTGTTTTCTCAATCAAGGAGCTCATGAATTT
>NW_027114799.1:153504-186619 GCF_000696795.3 Halyomorpha halys | reverse complement strand
TCGGACTATTGAGAGGGATTCTATCGAAAAAAAGGGTCGGTTTATGCGAGGAGTCGGTTTATCGGGGGTCGTTATAACGGGGTTCCACTGTAATTTGATTTTTGGATTATATGTATCATGAAACATAAAATCTCAAATTTGAAGAGGGCTTAAAAAAGTTTTTTCTTGGTTAAGTACACAGGTTTATATTGAAAATAATAAATCAACAATTTATATTAAACACACTAGGAATAAAAGTAAGACTCAAGTCAAATCAAAAGAGGTAAATTCAATTCCATAGAAAAAAAAAAGTGGTGGATACAAAATAGAAACATAGAGCTTTTGGAAATGAAAAACAACCCATAATTAATAGAAATATCAAAAGTGCTTGTTATGATTCTCATTCTATCATAAGAAAAAAAAAATCTTAAAAATTAATATGCATATCTGACAGTGAACTATACTTCTCACAACTACTTTCTACATAAGTTATATTTTCAAAATGAAAATTGCGAACTATGCGGATGTCTTTCTAAGAAGAATCCAGTTATAAAAGAATTTATGACAATTTTAAATGTTCAAAATACCAAATATATCCATTCTTTGTTGACTAAACATTTTATGATTCAAGAACATAAGTGGTCTGTTAGATTCAACAGCTCCTAGTTTAGAGGAATAATATAGAAAGTAAATCATAGCAATCACAAAAATATTATTAATCTTAATTAATCAATTTACCCGTTGTTTAAGACTGGTAGGAATCTGACTTCTACCATTACCATTTGAATTTTTTTCATCCTCATCACTGCTAATATTAATTAATTCCTGCATTTCAGAAGTTCCACTGTAAAAAGTTTTCAGATCTTAAATACAATGAAAAACTTTAACAACATTCAAAATAAATTAAATTAGAACTAAACTTACCCATTCTGCTTAGTAAATATTTTTTGGATGGAATTTAAATAAGGTGTTGAAGTAACCTGGAAAAAAAAAAAAAAAAATGAAATAAAATAAGATATACACTGTGAAGTATTTCATTTAGTAATAATAAGTACAATTTTTTTCAAATAGGTAGTTCTTAAAAGATTAAGATGCAATGTGCAGAATGCAATATGAAACAAGTGAAAACAGTAATTAAAAAAGGACTTACTAAAAACTAAGATCTGAAGAAAAATAAAAAATGAAACCATTAACAACCTACTAAAAAGTTCTTGACACTTGGGCAATATAACATCTGGAATCCAGTTTGTGACAGGACAATCAGATATTGCTTAAGTTATAGAGGCCTCCTAAGTAGGATACCCAAAAAGAAACAGATAATTAGGAAAATAAACTGCTAGAAGTCCCTTGTTTATGCGAATGGATATTTAAATAACCACTTAGCTTTAGGAAAAATGTAAAATTTTCAGATGAAAGAAAGTTTAATTGGTTTCAGTCTGATGGTCAGAAGAGTATTTAGGAGTAGTGCTAGAAAGTAAAAAAAGGACTATCCCAAGCCAACAATAATAATATGGTTTGAGGCCTCAACTGTCTATAGAACCACTTATAAAAATTGTCATGAATAGAAAAACATTTTTTTATTTTGGAAAACTTTTACTTACGTCAATGCTGTCCCTTGTAAAATGTAATTTCAATGAATCCATTCCAATCTCAATGGACAATACTCAATAGGCTTCTTTTGATATGGGTAAAACATTTGCTGGAAGAAAAATGGGAATTTGGAACAGATTAACTATTCAGCTTCCTAATGTGAGCAGTGCTATGCCCTAGAGAATTTTGAAGTCTGGGTTAAGAATCATGTGCCGACAAGATGGTTCCTTTTAGAAGAAGTTAATAGAATATTTTTAAAAATTAATTATTTTCAGAGTAGTATTCGTATAACCGTTTAAAAATTACATTTTAGATGTTTTAAAAGTGTATAGTACACCTTCAGCACTTTGTAATTTAACACAAATGTAAAAATTGTAGGCATGAGGGTTAAATTTGATATTAAATGTCCTCAAGAAAAACAAATATTGGCTATTACTTTTTCAATAATTTAATAGCATAAGCAGTAATGTACCATCAGTTGCTATTTAATGTAAAAATATTAATTGTTTAAATCAAAGAAAATTGTTATAAAATTAGGGGTTGCAAAGCAAGAAATGGCCTGAAAAAGTTTGGGAACCTATACCTATAACATGAGGTGTAATTAGAAGGTTTGCCTTATTTTGGGAAAAGGATAATAATTGCTTCCATAACACAGAAAAATGTAAATATTCATTGCTGTATAATGAACTATAAGAAATATGGCAAGTAAATAGATTAGTGGAATAATTAAAAAGTACAGTAATAGTTTTAAAATTTTTCTTACAGTGAAGTTCTGAGCTTCCGATCCGACTTCAACAGGAACATCTTCCTCATCATTATCATCAATATTGTCAATTTCCACTTCAGATTCAGAATTTTCAGAGGCTGTATTATTTTCATCCCGGCTTTCCATTATAATCCTGTAAGCTAATAAGACAAACTAATAAAACTATGTCATAATTCCAACATATATATGCATTTAATATTATTTCAGTAAATCATTAAGTATTCTACCAACCACACATCTTATGTTTATCTTGTGTTATAGACATTGATGGTAAATTGAAATAATGCATTTCTTTATTAATTAGAATTGGTTGTTCTTCAATAAAATAAGAAAAAGTTAATTAAACATATGTCCCGTGATCGTTTATTTCATAGAAACTTCTTATAGAACATAAAATATTTTGGTTATGAAAATTATATTAAATGGAAAATAAAATTATCTGTGTTTTAATAAACTTTATAACAGCTGTTATAAATGTTCTATCCCCTTTTCAATCAGTAAGGTCAGGTGATCAAGAAGGCTATTGTAATATTTCTTTTGTTTTATTAATGAAGTTTTTAATTAGTTCATCAAGCATAAACAATTTTAGTTGTTATGTCAACCATTACATGTTAGTGTAATTGTAGAATTAGCAGGTATTGTTTTAGTTAATGGGAAAGATGACTTAAGGTCTGTTATGGCAATTCAAAGGAATGCAGTACAACTAAATCAAAGACTTCCAAATTTTGAAACATTTATGATAGTTGAAAATTGAATTAGGACGACCACTGATCACTCCACTCCAACTGTTCTCACATCAAATACTACAGGTAATGATGTAACAAAACCTCACTAAAGAAACAAAACAAATTGGTTAGTTCCTGAAACTTTGTATAAATATTTCCTTAATAGTAACAATGTAGAATTAAAAGAGTTCAACAAAATTTCTAGGGCAAAAGAATGTATTTTAGAGGGAGGAAATTGACAAATGTGGGTTTTTTAAATGAAATAGTTTTGGGACAAGTGAATGATATTTTTTAATGCTGAATCAAATGTAAACAAAAACAAGATGAAATAACCACCCTAAAAAAGTATCAATTTTTATTATAGATGCAAATTAACATTTTTCTATTATTTCACCACAGAACAATAGCATGAAGAGGAGTGATTGTCAGTAGCCACCTATAGAGATATAGGCTAATTAGTTCCAAGAGATAATGATGGTACACTTCAAATGAAAAAAAAAAAAAGAGTTGAAAACATTTGTCATTATTGTCCAGTACAAGCTGTACTAAGTAATTGTTTTCCAAACACAAAAACTATTGCCAATTGGTTAACAATTGATTTGATGAGATGTAGAGGAAGTTGGAATATAACAACATATTTCATAGCCTGTAAGTATTCATTTGAATATTGCTAGAAATAATAAGTGGTTCTAATTAAATAACCTGAATCATGTAACCTTACACCTTAAGAGCCTTTTATTTAGTGTTACTTTACATCAATTGCAAATATATATACGTATACATTTTTCATTTATTTATGGGCATTTACAACAGTACCTAAAATACAAGAAGTAAATTTGAAGTAAGAAGAAGAAATGGTATGATACAAGCATGTAGAGAAACTATCTATTGGTAGCACTCTAAAAACATTTTTACAATATAAAGTCTCGAAGCCATCTTCTTTTCAGGCCCTTGGAGGATTGTCAGGAATGAAAGAAGAAGCAAGGTTAGAAACTATTGGGTTTGAATGTTTAGGGAGTTAATAATGGATATCTGATTTGGGATAGATCAGTTACATAAGGAACATTAAAGTCTTTATGGATGATTTTATGTGTAACAAAGTAAGGAGCATGAAGGATTTTATAGGATATTGTAAGGATTGGATACGAGAGGAATTCAAAGGTTTAATGAGCCCCAAAGCTTAACCCCATATTTCCAGATAGGCCTTAATATTTTCATGTAGATCAGTCTTTTGTAATGGATTGGAAGTTTAGACCGTTTGTCTAATAAGAGTTGTAATAGTCGGAATCAACGTGCAGTTTCCTCTCTTTTCAGTCTTGATGAGAATTCCAAATTAGTCGTTTGTCCAGTTGTAGTCCAAGGTACCAGATCTGTTCTACAGGGATAAGAGCAACATATACTTATTAAAGTATACTGTAGGGCAATTGGCAGGTTTATGACAAAGAGTAAAGGTGATTTGATGGGGTTTATTTTTATCTCCCCAATTTCGGCACCATTCTTTGAGGGTTGTGATATGGGATTGGACAGTTTGGGATGCAATCAAAGGGTTATTATTAACTGCGAGCACACATATGTCATCGGCAAACATGGTGAGGATAGTATTAGGATTGGTTGGGATGCCAGCTGTATAAACGGTGTAGAGGATAGAACCGAGGATAATACCTTAAGGAACACCGGTGGACAGAGAATAAAGGCATGAATAGGAACCATTTTGGTTTACTTGAAATAATCTATCAGTGAGAAAGGAATGGATGATGAGAAAGTATGTAGGTGGTAGGGTATTTATGCAGTTTGTAAAGCATTCTTTGGTGCTAGATTCGATCAAAAACCAGCTCTATATTGAAAAAGACTCCTGCACAGTACATTCCGTGCTATAAAGAAGACGAGACAACACCCACCACACGATGACATTGTTGGATAGTGGAGTGGGATGTTCGGAATCCACTGCTGATCTGGGATTTTATGATTGGAATCTAGGATGGAATATAGACATTTCAAAATGAGTTTTTCAAGGATTTTCCCCATGATCGGTAATAGAAAGATAGGACGGTAAGATGGGTGCTCTGGCGGCTTTTGGGGTTTGCATATCATTTTGACTATGGATGATTTCCATGGGTCAGGAAAATATGTGGAACAGAGAATGGCATTATATATGTAGGTGAGGGATAAGATGGCTTCTCGAGGAAGAAGTTTAAGGATGTGAGATGTTATTAGGTCGTATCCAGAAGCTTTGCAGGTAGGTAATCTCTGAATGATGCTGGATATTTCTGAAAGATAAAATGCGTTAGGGTCATTTGGGGTGGAATATTTAGTTCTGCTTCAATACATTCAAGGTGAATTAGGTTAAGAATATTGGGAGGAGGAATAAAGGTTTTAGAAAGGTGTTGTCCATTGGTTTTGGGATTTTTGTTTGTAAGTATTGGTCCATGTTTGGGATTAGGTAAAAAGTGGATAGTTAAAATCTTTGAAATTCACCAGCTGTTTGGTGGTTCTCCAAAATGATTTGTCAGTAGTTGTAAGATTTTCAGTAAAGTTAAGTAAATTTTGAATTTTCTAATTTCTGCTTTAAGTTTGTAAGACAATTTGGTGAAATACACTTTGTCAGTTTGATATCTGGTCCTATGCCACTGTGATCTTGCTCTGTGTTTTTCCTTATTAAGATACAAATATGCTGTGGCAGGTTAGTTTGTTTATTGTTATTGATTCTACTAGTTGAAGTGTTGTCATTTATACTTGTTCTTATTGATTCTGTGAGTTTTTCTATAGCTTTGTCACTGTCTTATTTTGTCTTTAGTTGAATGTTCAAGTCTAGTTTGTTTTCCAAGTTGTATCTAAATCAATGAAGAAGTGGAGGACTTAGGTACAGAGCTTGAATATAAAAAAAACAGAACTGGACTATGATCTGATGAAAGGTCATCCAGGGATTAATAAAGGGTGATAAATATGTCAAGGGTATCCGGTTGTTTTTTTAGGGATGTAGGCCAATAACATGGTGCCTAAGGAGCGATTTATTCTTTACTTTATTTTTTTTTTAAATCAAAAATCCCTTATGTGATTATATCTTTTATTTTAACTCACCCTCTTCTCTGCTGAGCATGGGCAAATATAAACTGAAGTTAAATGAAAATTTGCGGTTATAATTGATCCAAGGTTTTTAAGATAGAAGGCTGAGATTCGATGTCCTGAGCTAATGTTTTCTCCAAGTATGTATAAAATATAAATATATATTTTCTGTTGGCGCGTCGTTTAGACCTTGGAGATCTTTAAATGTGAGCTGTTGTTATGAAGGACCACATACACGATTAACAGTGAAATTATAGATGTTAGGGTCCCCAGTCCTAGGCTGGTATGTGAGTTGCCTCCAGTAGGCTGACAGGCCTCACAAATCAGGAAAGGGAAAGGGCTAAATGTGGTCTGGTAGAGTGATCACCCATAGTGGGCAGTCACACATCCAAGTGGTAGGTGATCACTAACAAAAGTAAGTACAGAAATAAAAAAAAATCTCTGAAGAAATGTACAATTCCAGCAAATTTTATTGTTCTCTAAGGGATTGTATGCATTTTTCAAATCTAACCTTCATTAAGGTTTAGTAACTTCTATAGACTAGCCATTTTCCATTAACAGGTAGCTCCATTTTGTACAGAAATTTTTTGGCTTAAACTAATTGTCAACGATACTTTACTTAACATTTTCTCCTCTTGGTATATATTTGTGCATAAATCCAATTGATTAGTGATTTGGAAAACAAAATAGATAATTTTGGCTTCTTCAAAGATATGATAATGAGCTAACTGCCAAAAATAGAACCAGACATATATCAAAACCTTTTAATGAAATTTCTTGACCATACCAAGTTTCCAGATAATTTTGGGGAAAATTCCGCCATAGGAATGGGAGAAGTATAGTAAGGTATTGTAATATGCTCTTTTTGAGTAAATAGGATATTTTGATGTATAGAGGGTTTTTTATATGTTTTATTTTATGTATCATTTTAATATTGTTCATTTGTTTTGTTTATCCAAAAAGCAAGCTAACTAATTTTCTTTGTCTATAATAAATTCGTGATTCAAAACAAAACCAAGATGGCGGTACGTATTCTTCAATCAACAAGTCCGTTAAATCAAGGCCATGTTGAGCAGATTCAAATACCATAAAAACTATTTTAACTCTTCCTATCATAATTGAAAATACAGTAAATTTAAGAAAAAATAGAAGTCAAGAAATAGTGCTAAAGAATAATATTCAGAAAGTAAATCATTTGCAAAAATCCCTAACTATTGTGCGACAATCGATGTTTACATGGAAAATCGAGGCAGGTTTTAGTTTTTAGAGGGATTCGTTGTTTGGGCGCGCAGGTGAAATGATGTCTCCAGGATGAGGAGGCCCTCGTCAATTTCTGTCCAGCAAGAGTGGACAATTTGAAAAAGGAAGACAACCAAGAAGAAAAATACTTTTAGTTTGGATTGCCTGGTGAGAGGACGTCCGTCGGCTGGAAGCGGGAAAGTTTGGAAGCCATTGTTGTGAGAGAGACATAGCTGTTTGGAAGGACTGGAAACCATTTTTGACGATAGGACATAACATTAGAAAAAATAAGATACCAAGAATCATCAAAAGAAGATTGTGAACTGGGTTAGTTTTGTTATACTAAAAATATATACATGTGTAAAATAGATATTAATTTAATTAAGTATAATTATTGTAAGTGTCTGTTTCTGATTGCCTAGCAACTCGCCCAAAGATTAAGAGTCTTTTATATTATAAAATTTAAATAAAATTCTATTATCTATAATATTAAAGATTTCAAATTAGATCCCAAGCTATCCTTTAAATAGGAAATTAGTTAAAACTAATAAAATTCTTTTTATTTTAATAAATTTTAAATTATTACAGTATATATATACCTAATTTAATTAATCTAATGAAATATTATGAGGTTACAAAGACAAACACAAATTACTTTAAATGTTAGTGTATAACAGAGGAAAGAAGCTCTATAGGCTCATGAAGCAAAATTGATTAATATTTATTACAAAAAAATCAAAGAAAACACCGTAATATGTTTAATCATTTATATACACCATATATGTCGTGACAGCAGATTTGTGCACCTAATCTATCAAAATATATATTTTGTATAATGTATTATTAGAAAATTTGTTCTACAACATTCTAAAAATTAATTCAACATTAGAATTCACATTTTTATATGTACATTTTAATTATTCAATATCCAATTTTCCCCAAGAAGCACAAACATTAAGGCTGTGGCACATTATAAATAATCAAAAATGTTAATAGATTGAAGTTCTGACAATTAATAAATATAAACAATTTTTAATGTAATTTTTCTTGAACCTAAATCCAAAATAGAAATAAAAAAAAAAAGAAATGGGCAAACCACACCATTATTGACATAATCAGGAGGCAGTTAAGGCCAATTTAAAAAAAAAAAAAAGTATTTTTGTGAAATCAACTTTTAGAAAATGAAACAAATTCAATTAATTATCTCTCAAAATCAAGAAAATGATACATTTAAGAAAAAATGAATATAAAAGGATTCATAGATTTTAAAGTGCAATGGTGTGTACCATACAGTGTAAAAAATAAGGAAAATAAATTTAAAGCTGGTCTAGGCATATCTTTCCCTCATATGGGAAAGATAAACTTATAATAGCAATAAGATATCTAGATAATTTGGATAAACTTAGTAAATTAAAGTTGAGGTAATAAATTCATTAACAATTTAAGACATTGTTTAATCTAATTAATTATAAAAAATATTTAGAAATAAAATATTGTTTAGAATTATAAATAACTAGGAAAATTTCCTAAACAAAAAACTGAATGTATTCTATATGTGAATTTTATAGAAAATTCACATATAAAATACTTCCCTGAAATTCTTAATAAATTCAATATGGAAAATTGAAATTGTGTAAACATTCTAATGGAAACAAAAACTCTATATAAAGTAAAGAACTTGAAGATCTATCCTGTCTCTATCAAAACCTCATCTCTACATTAATGTATCTCAATGTCAATTCAAAACTGTTTGCCAGCATTTGGGTTAATTTTCTTCAGACAGTTTAAGAGACACTTGGATACTAAATACCAGATGTTGGCTAAAAGCATTTTATACCTTTTAAAGGAATTAAAAAACACACATATGTTTAAATAGTTAAGTATAATAATAATAAAATTAAAATCAGCATAAAACGGTCCATATATAACAACTATAACTTTGTTTACAGGCTTATGAAATTATGTTGTTCATAAGACGGGCATATATGAAAATATGATAACTAAAATATGCTAACAACAGTTTCATCAACACATTATAAATAAAAAATGATTTCATTGATAGTCTCTAGTCCCAAATGATAAATAGTCCTTCCTTACCTCTTTTAACCATTCCTCTAAAAGCACTTTTTTGTCTTCTACCATACTCTTTAAATGTCAACCTAAGATCTTCTACCATAGATTCCGGGTCTATCCCTTCAGGGTCCTCAAAGGTGTCAATATACTACAAAATATAGGTAATTATGAAATTAGGATAAAGTAAGTTCATGTCATTTAATGAAATATTTAATTTATAAAAATGATGTACCTGTTGAACTCTACTTAATAGCTGTCTATCGCTAACAAAAGGATATTTTTCCTTTTTAGAAGGATCTATATTAGAATTAATATTCATTTTTTTTTGGTAACTAAACGTTTAATAGAACATAAAACTTATGCACAGAAAAATATTTTTAGACCGTTTTTAATCGATTATGAAAAGAGTGTTAATTATAAGAATTATTAGTTATTCATTAGGAATTGGTAGGACTCATTAGGATACACTCACGTTGACTACAAAACAAACATTCAACACATAACCTGACGGCAGTTATAATTTAACCTTCCCATAAACAAGAACACAACGCTGGTTCAATAATACATTGGTACATAACGCACATCTAGAACAAAAAAAGTACAACAAAAAAAATTCTGTTTTTAGGAGATGGCGTTAAAAGTCTTATAAATGCTTTATCATTGTAATATTACATCTTCTCCGAAAGTTTTTGATTATTCTTTTAATTAAGTTTTTCGTATTTGAGCCATAGGAGGACTCCCACACTATCTGTTGGAAATAGAAGATTCCGCAATCTTAAACTTGATATTATATTCCATTTTTGGGGCCATTGTAAACAGATTTTACCGTTCTGTTGATAAATATTCGTAATTACAATTACTTGAAATTTTAGGAAAAAATGACAATTACATTAGACTGTAATTGGTAATTGAAATTACTTTGGCTCAGCTTGTAATTGTAATCGAAGAACAATTCTAATTAAAGCAGTTAATCTGGTAATTTAAATTATAATTACAATTATTTGTGAAAGCGTAGACAACGATTGCTCACCAGCGCACTAACATCAGAGTATGGCAAAAGGTAATAAAAATTACTTACTAATTACTACAATTAGAAATTGTGAAAATGGAATTTGCAAGTAATTTTCCTGGAAGATCAATGATTGACCGTGTGTGATTATGTAAGGAAGGTGGTCCGGTTGCGGTTAAAGACCCGATCATCCTTTTATTACTACAGATGGTCAATGGATCAAGTGGTAAACCAGAAACTGTTTAAAAAACCCTTAAATATATTCATTGGCCTTGAATTATAGGTAATTATGTATTAATTAGGTATGTATATGCAATTACCCAATAGAAATATACGAAAAATGTATTTCCTGTAATAGTGAAAAATTCATAATTTTGAAATTTAGAGATAACAAATATATATATTTATTTGATGAAAGGAATATGGTCCGGGTGCGGTCAACAAAACTCAAATAGTAGAATATACTTTTTTATTGAGCCAACGTTTCGCCCCACGTTGCAGGGCTTCGTCAGGGTTTGTTTTGACAATTAATATATATTAATTAATTATTATATAAAAAAGTATATTCTACTATTTGAGTTTTTTTGACCGCACCCGGACCATATTCCTTTCATCTTTACACACGGTCAATCAATATCTTCCAATATATATTTATTATTTTACCATTATTATTATTTTGCAACAACTCTTTAAAAAAAATATTTCCCACTTTTTGCCTCTTTAAGTTTAATTCGCCAGTTTAAACATTCTTTTTTTGTCCCCTTTCGTCTAATTGTATTCTTCATATCAGACAATTTTCTTACTCTTTTCTATAACCAATATTTATATCGCTAAACACAAGCCATTTAAATAAATACCTAGGTCAGTTCTTAATAATATCATTATTTAATTATCTAATAATTATTTAGAAATTAGAAAATAGTTCTTATATTTTATTTTCTGTTAATATTTAATTTATTTTAAATTAATATACATACCCATTTTTACGACATTGATATTACTGTTTCCGCTTGTAACATTTTTTAATGGCTGACTTCTTCTACCATTGCGCTCTCTCTATAGGAATTTCTCATCAACCTGCACTTTGTGGTATTTTCAGCAACTGTTGGTAAGTTTTATATTATTATAAATATTTTTTCTTCCTTATCTCCTAATTCTTCTCTCCACTATATTTCCTTCTATATTAATTTTTTTTTCCTTAGATACTATTATTCTCCATATTGTTGTTAACTCATAGTTTCCCATATTATTGTTAGCTTAAGTGCCCTTTTTGGCTTATATAACGTTATATTTTAGTTTTTAATTGTGTTATTTTACTTACATATTTTCATAATGACACAGAACTCATTTTCTTTCTCATATTTCTCATGATTTTAATTTTTCATTATTTACTAGTTTAATTTTAATTTTTTCCCCTTCTTTTATATATTTGTTTACTATTTGTTGTAATATTTTTCTTGTTTTACTGTTTTTATTTATATTATAGCCTTAACCCTGAAATTCACTTTGACACAATAAAATTAGAATCACTTATTAGTGTTCCTCACTCCTTACCGTCTTTTCATAATGAGCTATGAAAATATATGAGTGTGTGAATCCATGAATTACAATTCAAGTGCAATTTATTTATTCTTTTAGAACAGTCAGTTTTAAAATATTAAAGAAATATTGTAATTTGAAATTTACACCATTAATGAAAATGGGGTAATTTTTTTTAAAACATTTTTTTATAGGATTATTTAAAAAAATTGCCCATTGTTTTTCATTAATAAACATATTACATTTTGGTTTATCAATTTACTAACGTCATAATAGCAATAAAACACGTAAAATTGCCAATCATTGAGATTCGTTTTTTAAATATATAGGAAGATGGTCAGGGTTGCGGTCAATAGTGAAACAAAAATAGTTTACAACTATTTATTTTCCAACGTTTCGCCCCACTTTTCAGGGCTTCATCAGGGCTGTCCAAATGAATAAGTTGAACAGACAGTGGTCAGGACAGGAACAGTGGTCTGTTCAACTTATTCATTTGGACAGCCCTGATGAAGCCCTGAAAAGTGGGGCGAAACGTTGGAAAATAAATAGTTGTAAACTATTTTTGTTTCACTATTGACCGCAACCCTGACCATCTTCCTATATATCAATTTTTACGGTCAACTATATATACATATATTCGTTTTTTAAACTTTTCCTGGTTCACCATGCCAATTTGAAATTGACTTTTTGTGGAATTTTCTTGTTTTCAACTACTATTTAATTCAAAAGAGAAATGGGTGTATTTTTTGAGGGGGATTGAATGACTCTTAGTCATTCAATAACAAGCTTGGAATAAGAACTAGCTGAGTGAATGACCAGAGTATTAGTGAAAAATCTGATATTTTTCACCTTTTTCATCCATTGCTGTCATCTTTTACAATAACCTATTTATATCTTTAATTTAAAACCTTAGCGCACTTTAAATAGATGTATTAAACGACTAAATAATTTAATTTTTTGCCGTTTTGATTCAAGCGTAAGTATGACTGGTAATAAAATCATTGAGGAGTAACAATTCAATGAACAGTTATGACAGGTTTTAGAAACTATAAACTATTACTTTTAAGAAATGTTTCTTTTTCACTCAATCGTTTTAGAGATGCTAAAAAACTATAAAAAGTTTAATAGAGAGGGTGTGAAAATTTTTGGGGATCAGAACCATTGACAACTGCTTCCAGAGAGAAAAAGTGAAAGAAGTGTGGAAGAAATTAAAGTTGATGAAAATTCAAACTAAGCACAGGAATAGCCATTGCTTTATATCAAACACAGAATGATGTACAATAATGGGATTTTTAATGTATCTTTGAATGAAGTAGAGAGGGCTCTGAGAAGGATAGAAAATGAAATGTTGCCAGGACCTGGAATCTACCAATTAAGCTGATGAAAGTAGAACCAGCAGAACTAAAGGCAATAATAGTTTAGATATAACTAAAGGAGATATTAGCTGAGCAATAACTGAAGAAGTTATTTGCTAAGAAATAACCTATTATATGAAGAAACAATTTTCTTCTGAAAGAATTGGTTAATGAAGCAATTTTAAGAAACTGGATCAGTAAATTTATTTATACACTTAGTTATTAAAAGTAAGATGTTAACTAACCATAAAATTTATTTTATGATCCTATTTGTGAGGTAAATTATAACTTATATTGACCATGTAAGGCCCACCAGGCTAATCTAGTATTAAATATATAATACAAAGAAAAAATAAATGAGGTAATGGTGGCTTTCTGTTTTTTAATGGTACCTTCTATATTTAGTAATAAACTTTCTTTCTTTCAATTTTATTCATCACTAATTCTATTAGAATCAATAGAAGAAACAAATTTATGGAAAATGATTTTATTTTCAATTATTCATTAACAAAACAGCACCTATTATCAATAGTTCATGACTAATAAACTTACACATTGTCATTTTCTTTTCAAGTAGGTGAGTCCAATGATTCTGAAGGAACATATTTTGCAGTTAAACTGGTTTGGAAAATTTTTTGTGGCTGAAAAACCTACAATCTATTTATATTTTTGGGAATCTTGTTGTTTTCATATAGTATTTCACTTAGTTTAACTAATTAGTTTCAATGACTACTCCAATAAAAAAGATAAAATCCAGTGAGGCCCAGTTTGTTGAATTTGTTCTTTTCATAGAACATCGATGATATTTTTTTATATGTTCCTGAAGTCTTTATTTTGTTTTGTTTGTCATTTAAAATAATAATCATTACCTTGTCATATTAACTTTATTTCATAAGGTCCTATTAATCAATTATCAATATACATTCAATGCATCTAATAGTTTTCTCTTTCCTATTTTCTAATTGTTAACATGAAATTATAATTATATTCTATTTATATACATAGTTTATATTTAAGTGTAATGGAATTTTCAATCTAATTAGTAATATAGGTTTTTGTTAGTTCTTAAAAATTAAATGTAAATAAAAAATAGAATTTTATTCTCCATAAAACAATGCCTTTTAGCCAATGAAGTTTTATTGATAAGTGTCTTAACCATATGTGTTAAATTCCTATCCTTTCTTTTAAAAATTTATTTAATAATTACATGAGATGATTTAGCAAATATAAAATAATTATTAGTTAGCTTCTCCCAGCAAATATATATTTTTGTTGTTAACATTATTTTCCACCAAATAGTTGTCTAAGTAAATTACTTAACATCATGAATGCAGATCTACGGAACCATCATTATAGTTTTTTACTTCTCCCTCCTAATAGTGGGTGACACCCTTTTCACCCTCTCTAAGCTGACTGACAATTGTTTTCGTGCATATGAACTAGAATATAATTATCTATGAAAATACAATAATCTGTGAAAAAAATTATTTATTATATTTATACTATTATTAATAAATTAATTGTATTTTTCATCATCAGCTGATGAATTTCCTAACTCTAACAGAGTGGCTGATCATTATATACCACAATAAGACATGAAAAAGTTGCCATCTTTGCTCAAATTATCAGAAATAAAATATTAACAAAATTTCCACCTTGCTTGAATGATTTTAATTTTTCAAGTTGTTATTACCTTCTCCTAGTTGTTGTAGATAGCCTTTCCACTCTCTTCAAGCTACCTGTCAATTGTTTTCATGCATATTGACCAAAATAAAATGATATATGAAAATATAAGCCTGGCTCAAAGGATTAGAAGAAAAAAAAGCTTTACTTCTCTTAAATACTCTGGGCGAGCCCAGATCATCATGCTGTTTGTTCCACCACCTCCTGAATTTACAGACCCTTTTATAAGTTAAACGCTGTTTAAATTACACATGAACTGTTATTTTTTATTTTGGCACATTAATTGATTTGGTTTGATTAAAATATGGATATGAATAAAAAATATTTTATTTGTATAATGTAGATAAATACATTTGTTGCTCCTATTACTGCATTGTATTACCTAATTCAAAAACTTTTTAGGTAAAGATTTCAGGTCAAACTGATGGAATTCGAGAAAAACAAAATGATTATTAAGGTGGGATCATACTTTTCTTCCTTGGTAATATGAGCACAATGTCACTTAGAACACAAATTATGAACACAAATAGTCCTCTGGTTCGTTTCCATTTCTTGGTGATGATTAGGGTTCGATTTAAGCCCGAACAGGTTTTTTCAATCACCTCCATTCTTCAGCAACAAAGAATCCAAGAAGTTTCACTGCTTCCCAGAGTTCTCTTGAGACATAGGGTATACTTTCTGCGGGTAAGTCAAAACCTTTTTCTCCGCCACCTGGCAGCTCAACAGTATACGAATATTTTGCACCTGCTCGTGCTTTCATCCAGTCATCGCTTCCTCCTGCTGCTGCACCTGGAAAATAAATTGTAGCAAGTGTCAGAAGTGACAAGTTTCAAAGATACATTTTTTGTGTTTAACTTAGCAATTTTAAAGAATAAAATCTTACTTTGAACTAAATTTTCATGAACTGATTAGTTAATGGGAAAGTAATTTTAAAATATATTGAAGGAAATTTCTCTTGACCAGAACTGAATAAAAAACTAAAAATATTCAAAGCTCCAATAATGCAAATTTATATCCTAACGTAAAAATACGTTGTTTTTCCAAATATTTTTGTCCCACTTGAAATTTATTATAGACAATATTTTCCGATATGAAAATAATAAATTTCAAAGAAGTTTTATAATAAACTTTAAGTAGAAGATTTCGCATGTATAATGTTTTATATAACATTATACCAAGTTTGTTCTAACTGTATTTTAATTATTAACTTGGTTTACAAAATAATACAAATATTAAAGATCTAAAACAAATCTCAAAGCTTTTATATGAAACAGTGTTCATTTTATTACAAATAAAATAATAAACATATTGAAGTTAAGAAAAGTTTAAACTAATTACCTAACAGTCTCGTTGATGATCCAACCTGATAGTGCGTACCATAAACAGATGATAAAGCTTTTTCCGCAACTCTCGCGAGCCTATCCTACAAATAATTAAAGTTCTTTTTTATATGCATACACTACAAATATATTAACTATCTAATATATTAACATTAATTAATATACTTATTAACAATTTCTTACCAGTTCTTTCCAATCTCTTGGTAATGTGTCACCAAATCCCCAGGGATACAGGAAATACTGCAAAAGAATTTAACAAAATTATTAGTAAAATTGACCCTAATACAATAATCACTTTATATAAGAAAGATATTATGTAAGGTACAATGACAACAAAATCATGACTGGAATAATGTTATATGTAACAATTTTTAATTCATTTTTTTTATTAGTTTTTTATTTCATTTGGTAAATTAAACTGTTACTTAAACCTGAGAAGATAAAAGGGGGTGTGGTCTGTGAATAACACAAACAAATAAAAATTGATTCATTAATGCCAACTTTTCGGCCAAAATTTCAAGCCTTCATCAGGGCTAAGTAAAAAAAACAAGATAACAACCACAATGCTTAAATCAAAGTGCAAAATAATAAGAAACATAAGAAGGTAACAGCTAATAGATACAAATTGTTATTCTGTACTTCCATTTATTCATTATGGTTGCTATCTTGTTTTTTTCTTAGCCCTGATGGCCTGAAATTCAAGCAAAAACATTGGCACTAATTAATAAGTTTTTACTTATTTGTGTCTTTTAATGACTGCACCCCCAATCATCTTCTCCTCGTATATAATCAATGTTCAAATATCAACTCATCAATATTATTTAACGATTGATTTTTTCAAAAGTCAATAAATGTTTTAAAAGTTAAGGAATCCATAGTTGATTTTGGTAAAATATGTTGTTATAATATATGTATTTTGAAAAAGCATCCAATAAAATATATTTTGACATGCTCTCTAAATAATGGATTAGTGAAATTAGCTTATTCAGTTCTAATAGCAAACTATTGGTGTTATGACTATTAATATGGTTTTATGCCTATAAAAAAAAATAAATAAACAGACAAACCTTCCCATAGCTATGTAATGTGAGGTAGAGTTGGGTGTTGCCCTTGGATAAGGCGTAATCCCTGAGGGCTCGGGTTTCAGGCTCTGAGAATGGCCCAGATCCTGTAAAGGTTTCATCGCAAGGGTCCAAGCTGGTCCCTGCTCCTGAAGAATCGAAAACAATAATAGAATATTTGAATTTTGTGTTACTAAATATAATAGGGTTGATTCTTAACCTTTAGTGTGTTCGCTTTTATTTCTAGAAGAAATAATAATGTTTTGTGTACTTATATTTTGTTCTGTTTTCAATAGTTTTATTTGTTTGAATTCGA
Organism: Halyomorpha halys; assembly: GCF_000696795.3. Classification (NCBI taxonomy): domain Eukaryota; kingdom Metazoa; phylum Arthropoda; class Insecta; order Hemiptera; family Pentatomidae; genus Halyomorpha; species Halyomorpha halys. The sequence continues at coordinate 168,881 of NW_027114799.1, read as the reverse complement.
AAAACTATCATTAGTAGATTAATTCAATATTTTATAAAAATTTGAAATATTTCAAGTCAGGATTAATACAAAAAATGCATTGTGATGATGTCTGTGAGCAACTTTAACATCATGAAACAGTTATATGTTCTATAACAAATAACAAACAATTATTTTTGAACAACAAATCTTATTTAATTTTTGAATAATTATTTACTATAACAACATTTTTAAAGAATTTTGTTTTTGGTCTAGAAAATTCGCATATTATGAAAGCCAGGGACAAATGCAAAAATTTCTCCAGCTTCTGTGGTGTCCGATAAGAGTTTAATAAAAAAAAATGTGCTAAGATAAAAAATTTGTTGAACAAATATATGCAATTAAAAAAAATAATTGCGTTATATTTCATTTAAAACAATAAATTGTAATTTTCTTTATTATTAAAACAACATAATCTGGTTATTATGATGTAATAAATTTCTATTACATAATAATTTAGTCCTTATTTTAATATATGCCATTGACAAAAATAAAACACCAAAATATAAAGCAGGATAGCTTATATAGTCATATTACTTTTCCTATGGCCTGGGTTCAGCTGTGAAATTTGAACTATAGAACATGTTATTTTTTAGTGCTATTAATTTATTTCCTGTATTTACTAACTTGATACTTGATTTTTTTGTTAACCTCTACTTTGTAAACATAATTACTTACCGCCAAAGAAGAGATCAAAGTTCCTATTAAGATCAACACCGGGGCACAAGGGGTCGCTAGTGTTAGCTCGATTTTTTCTCCACATTCTGTCCTGTTTTACAGATAAATAAAAATTAAACTATCAAATGTTTTACTAATGTTTTAATTTAAATTTTAAAATAAAACCATTTAGAGAGCCCACCTTCTGATTCCAAATTATCATCTTACATTTAACGAGTGTTCTCAGTTGAGAACTGTTTTATTTTAAGTTTGTGGTGAGAAGCAGGAAAAATTGTTAGATCATACTACAACCAGTCCTGGCAATCACACACCTTTTACGTCATTAGCTTGAACCTTATAAATGGAGTTGTGTCGGTCTGTAAACAGAAACTGGTGTGAATAATGCCAATGCAACCGATGTTACGCATTGGAGCGCAGTTAATTCACTATGGCGGGGAGGCGCAGTGCTTAAACAAATATAGTGGAAAACACTTCAACTAAATGAAAAAAAAATTTTTTTTTATATTTATTTATTTACGGTGAACATGTTAATCAGGGTTGAGTTTTTCACGCTTTAACTTCAAAAGAGAGATTTAAATAAAACCGGGCTATATTTATTTCTGTAATCACTCACTATCTGACGTATTTGTCTCTGTATCTCAAAAACGATAATGCCTATATCTGTATAATAATAGCAGGCTCTAGGTCTCTGTAGCCACTCACTCACTGACTTATTGATCATTGCATCTCAAAACAATACTAATATCATCTAAATCTAACGCATATAAGCAAAAGTACTACGAATAGATCCATGTTTATTTTAAACAAGTTTCGGTAAATCCATTTCATATATGTTTCTTATTAACCCACTGTACACGAGCAAGACTGCCTGCCACTTTGACCACCAGCCATTTCTCTGCTGTGCTGATGCTCTCCAGTTTCGGTTAGCCAAAATGGACCATCTACCACACCGTCAGCTAGCATAGCCTAGGTCCCCGGCTATTCTCTCCTCATGTTACACCCTCCGTAGGCAACTTACCTGTATAACGAAATAATCTTCATTAAGACAAGAACAGACGTTGTTCGCATCATTGTAAAAGGCCATCTGCTTGTTATTAGTTCACTGTCTCCAGGTTCCATAACTTCAAAACGCCCAATGGATTCTACGGAGGATTCGACGTTCATACCTAGCGAGAACCCGTTTCTGATTTCTAAGAAGTGTCTGGTATTCCGATCCGTTGAGTAGAATGGGTCTGATAAGAATTTAATACAGCTCCTTTGTAGCCCTAGATACCACTTTCCTCTTAAGATGCCTCTAGAGTCCATGGTAGCATCTACTTGCAATCATTAAGAGTATTCATGATATTTAGTTTAATTAAAATGTAAAAGTGTGTTAAAAGAAAGAAGTTGTGTTAAGTTAAGAACTATTTATTTCTTTTAGCATGTTAAAACGACATAACATTTAACTTAGTGGATAGTCTGTTGATAGGTCTGCTAAATGCAGAATGACGTCACGCAACTGATCAGCTGAGCTCCTCACCATTTTGTCTGTTGTCATTTTGATGGGTTAGTTGCTTATAGTTCGTATTTGGTTTTGATGTTTTTTAATTCTAACAATGTGGTGGATAACAAAAACAATAAAGGAATGAAACAAAAAGACCAGGAGAGGAAACAAGGAACAAGTGAGGTGAAGGTAAGATAATGTGAGGAAGCTGTTGGAGATTTTGTTAGTTCATAAATATTACAAGGCTACAAAACAAGTTGCTCAGAAAATCCACTAGGAGCTCCACTACATTTAAAATATAACATGGACTTTAAATTAAGCTAATCGCAATCCTATACTTATAACATTTAGCATTATAAAACCTTTTACAATTAACACATTAACGTATTTAAATTGTCCTACGATGGATTTCAGGATTAATATAATTCCTGGAGTTCACCCGAGTTTCGAGATGGATAAATTCTTTTACATTCTCAAAGGTCTACTAACAAATATAAATCTGTCCGTCAGAATGACCTCTACTAATTGGGTTCACATGCATGTACTCCGTCTTTCGTTTATGTCTAGTCCCATTCCTGCAGTTTTCCTTTGTAGGGCGAGAAAGGTGTATTTCGTCACTCAAAAAGCCCTGCTAATCACATCGATGTAGTTTGCAAAGGTTAGGATCGCAGATCATATTGTCCCAGCTACCTGGATTTTGGATCTCCGCTCTGCACACTCTGGATTGGAGATTATAAAAAAGGTATGCCAGATAGTCTTTTTATAGAGTTCCTAGTGTGTGCAAAATCTCTCGAATGTATTTCTTTGCACCTAAACAGGATCTCTTTCATTGTCATGCAGATCGGCTATCATGGACTGCCTCAAAATCTACAAATATTTGGTACGTTTCGATCCCAAACTCCCTCGCTCTCTCTAGTAAGATTCTAGGAGAGAACATTTGATTGGTGAATTCAGTTTAGTAGCAGCTTATTTCCATTTGAGCACATGGTAAAGGTTTCTGGAATATTATCCTTGAGAAGATTTTGTAGGCGATCGAAAGCAAAGAAACTCGCCGGTCGTTGGATGATTCTAAGACATTTTGTTTTTTGAATATAGGACATATGACTTTTTCATATCTCTCACTTCGCTATGCTTCCCTCTACCCGATCTCTATCTCTGTATAAAATCCGTCTTCGTGGGTCTGTAACCAGTAGATGACTTTTAGATCTCTTTATCTAAAAATCCAATGCCTACTGAGCTGAAATTTTCAATTGAGAACAACATAGTGATGTCACCTACACATTAACGTATTTGCGTGTCCTAAGAGTTATTGTCTATTAAAAGTTTACTACTATGAGCATTGCGTTGCAACCCTAAAAATTTAAAAATACAAGAATCTAACATTCCATGTAAGATGTAAAATAACGAAAGATAATTCTCGTTTGATTTTTTAAAAAGTTAATTTCATATAATATTGCTGAATCAACTAACCACAGTCATAGAATAAACATATCCATCAGGGTTGAGGAGAGGTATAATGGTCCAATCAATGGAGTCAGCTAGAACTCTGTTTTCGTCATAATTCTCCACCAGCTCCCGCAGTATATGCAAAGCCACCGCAGGGGCTATCCATTCTCGCGCGTGTATACCTGAAAACAGTTTAGATATATTGAAAATAATTAAATGAAGTATATTCTTTTTGTGACATATGAAAATATGTTTCAAATAGAAAAAAACAAACACACATAAAGCAGCTTAAATTAAATGTGCTGTTTTTATTTTTTTTTTATTAATTTTATTAACCCAAGCTGTGATTAATATTTGGAATGGGTAAGGTTGTGTAAGGAAGTACTATATGTACTCAGTACTACTCAGATATTATAAAAAATGTAATGTTGGTAGTAAAAAGAATTGATACAGGTAAAATGGACCTGATACAGATACCCGCATTGGAATAGGTAATCTTGGCCTTTTCCTAATGAAAAGTAGATACAAATCTACTTTACCCGTCTGAGTTAATACTTCTAGTATCAACTACAGCCTATGTTGACACAAGTGATGCTGACTTAGGGCGTATTATGGTAGGGGCTTGTATATACTACACCCGTCCGTGTTAAAACTTAGTTTTAACTGCAGCCTATAAAAGTATAAATATAGACAAATTTACATTGTCAACAGAAAGGCAGAAATATAGGTCAAGTGAAAGTAAAAAAGTAATCATTTAATTATTAAGTTGTCACGACAACATTTAACAGACTAGCGAAACGGAAATTTGAGCATGAGCTCGCTCAGTCAAAATCATATTAGAACAGATCATTTATTTATGTCTTCTTCGTTATTTTCCATCCCCTTTTACGACATTCTATTTTAAATATTATATTTTCTAAAACCTTAGATTTGCCAACGGTGTATAATAAGTCTATATTAAAAATCTTATTTCCGGAAATATTTTCATGAAAAAAAATATTTGTCCACTTGTCTCCTTAAGTTAATTATGAAATCCTTTCAAAGTTCATGTTCATCCATTTTTGATTACCAGTAAAATTGTAAGATGATTTTTTTTTTTCAAATAAACAAAATTAAAGGTTCTTTAGGGACAGATTTGTTTTTTAATTCGCATTTAAACCCTTTCAGACTATTGTTACATTGATTTCTAATTTTATATTGATATTTTGAGTTTAATCATGGATCTGTTAGTTCCCACTCAAAAATAATAAACTGAAAAATTGTGTATTTTTGTTTACATTTACATTAGTAACAGGGCTGTATTATATCAATTTAGAATAAAGAATAGAATCAACTTTTAAGCTTATTTTTGGTGTTTTTATTTATTCATTCATTTTTGATGACTCACTCATGCTGTAAAAGGTCAGTAAATAAAACCTAAATTAGCAACATCTGGATGAATATTAAAGGTAAAGGGGATAAAAACAATACCTATTTAGCTTCAATTATTATTATTATGCTAATTCAAAGTGTTTGTTATAAAGGCCACTGCCAGTTCTTTAAGAAACCTTTCCGTAAATGTATTATGAAAATTATTACATTAAAATACAAAACCATTGGATTTTTCCTCTTCTTCTTATTTTTATCTTTGTTGACTGGAATAAAAATAAAAGTAACCCCTCCTCAAGGTCATTAATGAAAAATGTGTCTAACGGTAATTTTTAAATTATCTAAAAAATTTTCATACAACTTATACCCAAATTATAAATATCAAAAACCTATGTAACATGCTTATAATCCTGTGCGAGTAATTTGTTAAATGAATAAAAATATTATCATACTACTAATTTTAATTAAGATAAGTTGTACATCTTTTTAAATCATTTTCCTAAATAATCTCCTCCGTACTATTTTATTCCTCATTTAGATTCACCTTTTGCTAGTTATGAATATCGCTAATGAAACTTCCATACCTGCGTCTATTATGATGCCAGGTTTAGCTGTTAAAGTCTTGTTTATGTTGACCGCCCTGATGGGTCGACCTTCCACGCTGTGACCGATGGTGATCACCTTAACACGGTCAGGATAGGTCCTCCCCAAGTAATCAACGTATTCTCCGATCTGAAAATAATTACTTATTAATATAATTATTATAGCTATGTATACATATTATAAATACAGTTATTAATTTTTTAATTTAATTTTTAATTCATTTATTATTAATTTATTTTTAGAATTAATCAAGTGTGACAACTCGTTGCAAAGTTGTACAATTAAGAAGATTAAAAGAAAAACTTCAACGTTCTTTAGGAACGGCATTAATATAAAAAAAAATTGATATCACATTCCACGAATTTAACTGCCCTAAAATACGTTATTTCAGTTTTAAACAACTCTTCTTTTTGGAACTATTCAATTACACACAAACTAAGGCTATTTTGCGAGACTTGGTTATTTGGACTCGTGAAAATTTAAAAAGAGTATTTTCGTCGAAAACTTGGATTTGAATTTTTTTACAATTGCGAAACTTTACCTATATTTTATATATCTACTATATATTTAATGTTTTAGGTTAGTTAAAGTAACAGCCAAAAGATATCTTTTAATGAAAAAATATATGTGCTTTAAGTAGGTATAACATAGCTAATAATAATGAAAAATAGAAAATAAACATGTAGATTGTTACTAAGTGCTAGTATTTTTTTATTCAACGCTCAAACTTTTAGAATGCGAAAGTTAACATATAATTCTTATTGCTCAAATTTTTTTATAATTAAAATAATATATAATATAAAATAAAAAAATTAAAAACATAGAATTCATAAACTTGTGCCTTATTACTATAATATACCTATTATATTAGGTATATAGCCTTGAGTAGGCCTAAAGGACTAATTTGCTATTTTTGTGAGGTATTGGACAATTTAGAGAGGAACGACTTATATTCCATTTAAGTGATTTTCATTCCTAAACTTTTAAGTTAAAAATATTCGTGTCTGGGTGACTTTCGTACTTCCTCTATGTTAATTAGAATTATTATTAAAGTATTTGTTTTGGTTCGAATTCCAAAAAGGTTTGATAAGTTTGTTAATCCATCAGTGGAACATTAAACCAATGAAGGAACTATAATAAATTAGTACTTATTAAACTTATTTTTTATGTCTATTTTAAACTATTTGAATTTGTAATAACACCAACATGTCCTCCTATAAATATTCAATAAATATCAGTTCTTACCATCTAAAAAAAAACTTCCATATAGTACTCTTCAAAGTCGAACAAATTATGAGTATATTTTGTATACTTATTAAGTTTTTTATGAGTTTGTTTTATGTAGAATGGACTCGATTCATTTCTATAACTTAAAATAGAGAAAAGAAATATTTTGAAACATTATCATATTGCATGTTTATTTTCAGAATCTGATTTTGAGAAATAATCTAAACTTACTATTTAGGAAAAGAGATTTGTTAGTAAATATGGGAGGCAAAAGAATAAGGATTTGCTTAAAATGTAATTTCTGCTTGCCTAGTATATATCTTGATACAAGATATTGCTGTGAAAATAATGAGCACAAAAATGTACTATTCTATTATGAACAAATTAATATATAGATAAATGTCGATGCAGAAATTCTACAAAAAAAACAAACTAATATAGTGATGAATAACTAAGAATAACTTAGTTATATTTCTATATATACTAATGAATTAAGATAACAAAAAGTCTATAAGTTTATAAAATATGTTTTTCGTTTATGTTAAATTTTAGATGAAGCATCTTGAGAACGGAAAAGTCCAAAAGCATTTTTTCACCAGATTTTTTTTTTTTAATGTTTTTATCTTATAAAATAAATCTGGTGAAAACCACAATTTCTGTCTGGATCTCTAGGATAAGAAATTCGATATCTGCCTATATGAGAATTTAACTTCCCTGTTCAGATCCGTCAATGTAAAAAAGTCTAAATTTGTATTAATTAGACATTCATTAAACTTGGCTAAGATATATTAATTCACATTTCGTAATGACTGTTCTATGCCGGTTACATTTTTAACTAAGGATGAATTAATCAACTATGGAAATATTGGATAATTATTAACTGGCCGTATGATGTTAATTGTATGGGGATGGTTCAACTTTGCAGTGTAGTAAATGAAAACAAAGTAAAGTATTAAGACTAACCATATACATAGAAAGTTAAATATGAAATAGAAGAAAGCTAAATAATAAATACATTTTTCTTGAAGAAGTTTGTCGGGGGGTGCGGTCAGCAAGGAACAACATAAATAAACAAAACCATATTTATTTATTTTATGCCGACGTTTCGACCTGAGTTTCAGGTCTTCATCAGGGGTTGTGTCGTAGAGGAGGGAAAGATTAGTACTCATTTTATGCCGACGTTTCGACCTGAGTTTCAGGTCTTCATCAGGGGTTGTGTCGTAGAGGAGGGAAAGATTAGTACTTAGTGATCAGTCGGCATAAAATAAATAAATATGGTTTTGTTTATTTATGTTGTTCCTTGCTGACCGCACCCCCCGACAAACTTCTTCAAGCATTAATCTACGGTCAACTATCTACATCTCATTAATAAATAAATTTATTTATTCTGGGACGCATTCCTTTAGAATAACAATACAGAAATATTTTATGGACATAAGAGCCTTAGAAGGGGTAAAATAAAAGATTAATGATTAAATAGTAAAAAGTAATTTTTAGACCTTTAAATAGAAAGAGCGTAACTATGTGATATAACTAACTTAATAAAAATAATAATTACAATATTGATAGAGTGATAGTAATTATAAGTATAAAAATCGAAGAGTTAGTTCAACAGTTTTTTTGTGGAAATGAAGTGCAGATTTTAATGTTGTTGGAACTGAATAGTAAGCAAATGATGGAATAAGCAGATTAGAAGGGGGAAAGGGTACTGCAGTGACGGATGGAAATAGGAATGGAATTACATAAAGAAGATTTGCTTAGGAAGGATATATCAAAACCTGGAGTTAAGCGTGCCGTTGTATATCAGTCTGAAGACGGGCATTGGGGGAATGAACTGAGGATTTGAATTTTAGGGGTCTGAGATGTGTGATGTACGGCGGGATTGAATAACTTGGTAAAGGAAGGATGCAAGGAAATACTTACGACTGTATGAAGGGTAAAACCATTTTAACTCCTCATGAAAACGGGAGATAGAGGCGTTCCTGGGGATCCCAAAGATGAATCGTTCTAGAATATTTATTAATTGTTTAGAACGAATTCGGTTGAGTAGCCAGTTTAGAAGCCCAGGCTAGAAATTTTCTAGGCTGAAGTTTTGTTCAAGATCATTCGTAGAAGTAGAATTGGTAGCAGAGGATAAATGGTAGTCATTAAAATCACGGAGTTCACTGCGAATGAACTGATGTTATTGGATTTGGAAAGATATAATTTTCGAAGTACATTTCTTTTGGCTTTGGGATCGGGAGAATGGAAAAGGAGTGATGGATGTGATGGAATTTATTACGTCGAACTGCAGATTGGGTTTCTTTCTGAAGTGGTTTGATTGAAGCTGCATGATAGAATATAAATATAAAAGAATGGAATAATTATTAATAACAAGTACATTGAATGAATGATTGAAAATGTACCACTAGAGTAATAATTAATGACCTAATAATAAATAGAAGCAGTAAAAAATATGGTAAAATTAAAAAGAAGAAATAAAGTGTAAGTATAAGTATAACACCAAGGGGATAAATAAATTTAGATGAATATATAAATAAAGAAATAATGTAAGGAGATACTACCCTGAATTCTGTCAGATAGAAAATGGAGTGGAAACGGAAAAAGATATTCGAAGGAGATGGTCAGGGCTGCGGTCAAGATTTCAACTATTTATTTATTGCCGACGTTTCGATCCACAACGAAGTTCTTCATGAGGGTTGTGGTGTTGGGTGCAGACGTACATATAGAACAAAGGAACTTGGATTTGACCTATATTGAAAAGGCATGGTGGGTGAGGTGAGTTATGTCTAAAGTGTAATGATTATTTTTGTTTAGAAAGAACAATCAGAAAATATATTTATATATCAGATTATAATAAAGTAATATTTAAGTGAAAACGAGAATAAAAGAGGGATGAAAACTTATAAAATATTATTTTTATTGTAAATATTTATATTCTTATACTCATACCATATTTTAAAATATTTCTATCTTGTTTTCATTTAGCTCTGCGAACGTTGTTTATTAATGAATAGTTTTTTTGTGTTATTTTAAAAATCTTTTTTTGACCACCACTTGGACTATCTTCACAATGTCCCTTCCTTTTCCGACTCTGAGCTCTAGCTCATTTATTACAAAAAGCAACACAGATAGAAAATGTAACACCAGAGTTGATGGTATATAGGTCACTGTGATTAGTATCATCAGACAATACTAATTGTAACATACAAAGTTGTAAGAAAAAGAAAAGGGTGAATAGTAGGCAAAAAGTCGAATCAACTAGATCGTTACTACGTAGTAGTCTGTTTAAATTACAATTATGGATGAAATGATGACCTATATCCTTTTAACATTACTATCCTTAGGTTTTTATTTTTTTCTACTAATATTCCTATTCAGAATAAGATAGAGTTTATTTATTTATTTTATTTTTCTATAGTTTAAATACTAGTTAAAAATTTATATTTCTTTTCAATTCAGGTTCTGTGACTTCACAAAGTTGTCTTGTTATTTACGCCTACGGTACTGATAATGGCTAAATTACCCCCTCAGATAACAAAAATATGTTTTCTGCATTGGAACAAAGGATTATTAGTTGGACAGTGGGAGGAAGCATTGCCTTATCCAGATAATTATAGGACTAGTCACCTACTGTACTGATTGCCTGCTATCTATGATTTACTCTCGTCACTATCTAAAGTTTTTATCTCGTTTTTAATGGTTGCTTCTATTAACATATCTGGTTCTTCTTTCTTTTATTATAAGCCAGGTTATATGGTGCGTTATTATTGATGTATAATATTTTAAGGTCAAACGTGAAAAAATAGTGTTTAAATACGAAAATATGTGTTTAAAATATTAGACATCAGAGATATCCAACATCATCCAGAATTTACCAACCCGCAAAGCTCCTGGTTATGACCTAATTACATCCCATGTTCTAAAACAGCTTCCTCGAAAATTTGTTATATTCCTCACCTACACCTACCATGCTGTCCTCAGATCCACATATTTTCCTGACCCATGGAAATTATCCATAATCAAAAAGATTCCCAAACCTCGAAAGCCACCAGAACACACATCCTCTTACCGTCCTATCTCTCTGTTACCTACCATGGGAAAAATGCTTGAGAAACTTATCTTAAAACGCCTGTACCCCATCCTAGATTTCAACCACATAATCCCAGATCACCAGTTTGGATTCCGAACATCCTACTCCACTATCCAGCAATGCCATCGTGTGATTGATGTAGTATCGTCTTCATTGGAGCGCGGAATGTACTGCTCGGGAGTCTTTCTTGATGTAGAACAGGCTTTTGATCGAGTCTGGCACCCAGGACTGCTATACAAGATCCGTAAATTCCTACTCCCTACATATTATCTCATTATCATGATAGATTATTCCAAGTAAATCACAACAGCGCTTATTCATCCCTGTTTCTTCAGTCTGCTGGTGTACCTCACGGTAGTATCCTTGGTCCTATCCTTTATACAGTTTTTATAGCTGACATCCCAATCCATCCTAACACTATTCTCACTACGTATGCCTATGACACATACCTATCATCAGTGAATAATGATCCTTCCATTGTATCCCAATCCCTCCAATCCCACATCACCACCTTGAAGAATGGTGCCAAAACTGGAGGATTAAAATAAATTCCAATAAATCCCACCAAATCACATATACCCTTCGTCGTAAACCTTCGTCTTGCCTCACAGTATCTTTTAATAATACCCCACTTATTCCTGTCGAACAGATCCGTTACTTAGGACTAAATCTGGACAAACGACTGACATGGAATCCTCATACAAGACTGAAAAGACAGGAAACTGCTCGTCGATTCCGACTATTACAACATTTACTAGACAAACGGTCCAAACTTCCAATCCATTACAAAAGACTCATCTTCATGACTATTATAAATCTTATCTGGACATACAGAATTGAGCTATGGAGCTCCACTAAACCATCTAAGTCCTCTCGAATCCAATCCTTACAGTCCAAAATCCTTCGTAAAATCCTTAATGCTCCTTACTTTGTCACAAACCAAATCATCCATCAGGACCTTAATGTCCCCTATGTTGCCGATTTGGCCACAACCAGATACCAATCCTTGCATAATAAACTTCCCAACCACCCAAACCAACTCGTTTCTAACCTGGCTTCTCCTTCACTACCTAATAATCCTCCTAGGCGTCTGAAAAGAAGACGGCCTCGAGATCTTCTCCTTTAGAAATGTTTTTGGAGTTCTATCAATGGGTAGATTCTCCACATGTTTGTATCATGTCATAATATAACTTACAGAAAATTTACTTGATGTGTATATATGTATACAGTTGTAAATAACAATAAATAAATTATTAAAAAAAAAAAAAAAAATACGACTGTTTGGCTTTGGAATAGGTAAAATTAAATAATTATGCAATTACATTAAATTGGTTATTTAACAGGTTGTGGGCACCAATGTATTTGTACTAATATAAGTTTTAATAAAAAAGATAATCATTGACAAATTAGCCTTTAGTGACAATAGGTTTGTTACCTTAACAGATATTGATGTTTGTCACGCTAAACATAATATTGCTACTGTACTGCCATGGCAATATTATCGTACCTCCATATATTTTTATACATTAGCAGTTGTTGTGACAGTAGTCGTAGCTGAGTTGTCGTAAAATGTACTGTCATTTATACCTTTTGAGACAGTACTGCATGACAGTAGCTTCACTCCTCACAATATATTCTGTCATGTAGAAAGCTATCATATTATACCTATACAATAAGCCAGTACTGTCATGATGGTAACTATTACGCAGTTCAATAATTTTAATGGCCGCAACAGTTTCTGCCGTGGCTATAAAAGTACAAGAGCCCAGTGGAAAAAAAGCCAGTTATATCACCCCAATTTTTAATTACTTCGATGAAAACCATATAGAGTTACAAGTCAAAATTGATGAGTCTGCCATGTATAGTTTGGGGAATAAAACATGGCGGATGGTTAATTGAAAAAAAAAATCATATTTCATTGGGAGGTTCATATGTTTCAAACTAACTATCACACTAAAAAACCTAATATAATATAATTTAAAGTAGAGTAAATTTGCTTAAATATGAACTCTAGTAAAGTTATTCACGTTCAATAGTTACCGAAATACAGTTTTTTCAAAAGAAACATTTCATGAAACATTTACTAAATCAGTATGTACTAATCTGTGGTTTGTGAATTTATTGTTGTTGGAAATCTCAGAAGCCATGTGACGTACAGACAATCTAGTTTTATGTGCAATAAAGTAGTTCATTACGTTTATCTTCGTAGGTGCAGTAGTTTTTATGGTATTTACATTTGAATATGAATTTTGTAAAGGAATTTTTTTTCCGAACAACGAGAAACCAATTTATTTTAGCGTATATCGGTAATCATCCCGGTACAAAAACACTTAACCACCTAGTTGGCACTTACAATCACTTGTATTAAAGATGAAAACCTAAACCTTGATAAAACAATCAAAAAATTATCTAGCGAATGAGAGGATTCCGTTTTACCCTCTTAAATATAAATCCTTAAGCGAACCAGTAACCTTTGGAGCAACATATTTATTTATAATTTGTCTAATATTACGATATTGAAATATTCTTTTAAAAATTAATTTTATAAAATGTATATTACCTGCTTTTCAGTGTTGTAATTCGTGAAGGAAATCGGTTTGTGAGTTCTAAATTTGTGAAGGCCATCTCTGCAAAAATATAAAATAAATAAATAAAAGTAATCAAATGTATTAAATCATGCATTTTAATTTTTTTATATTATTTATTTATTGTTACATTTACAACTGTACATAAAATACAACTTAAATTAAGGTTGAAATAAAAAGTAAATTTGGAGTAAGATGATAATGGTATGATTCAGGCATGTAGAGAAACTACTCATTGGTAGCACTCTAAAAACATTTTTAAAATATAATGTCTCGAGGCCACGTTCTTTTCAGGCGCTTGGGAGGATTGTCTGGAATGAAAGAGGAAGCAAGATCAGAAACAATTGGGCTTGAGTGGTTAGGGAGTTTATAATGGAAGGATTGATATCTGGTTTGGGCTAGATCGCTTGCATAAGGAACATTAAGGTCTTTATGGATGATTTTATTTGTGACAAAGTAAGAAGTATTGAAGATTTGGTTACGAGAGGGACTCAAAGGTTTAGTGGTGCCCCAAAGCTCAACTCCGTATTTCCAGACAGGACTTATTATTGTCATGTAGATCAGTACTTTGTAATGAATTGGAAGTTTAGACTGTTTGTCCAACTACTGCAATAGTCGGAATCAACGTGCAGTTCCGGTCTTTACAGTCTTGTGTGAGGATTTCAAGTTATTCGTTTGTCCAGATGTAGTCCAAGGTAGTGGATCTGTTCTACAGGGGTAAGAGCAACATTATTAAAGGATACTGCTGGCCAGTCGGTAGGTTTAATGGGATTTATTTTTATCCTCCGATTTCGACACCATTCTTCGAGGGTTGTGATATAGGACTGGAGAGTTTTGGATGCAATCAAAGGGTTATTATTAACTGCGAGCACACATGTGTCATCGGCATACGTAGTGAAGATAGTGGAAGGATTGGTTGAGATAAAGCATGCACTTAAATAGAAAAATTATAATTTGTAAAACTTAAGTGTTATATCATTGTATAGTGAACTTTCTGAAAGTACATCGCTCTTCGTTAGTCAAAAGTTTACCAACCAATGTTTTAAGGAAGTAAAAACATCGTATTCTGTTCACAGTCATGTGTAATATATGATTTCCTGAAGTAGTGATGGCCCATGAAAGCAAGTTCTGCAACTATAATTTCATAAGCGTCGTCTAACATAATCGGTTTGATGTAATGATATTGTTTATGAGTCGTAAACAGGAGAAAATAGAAAAATGATTTTTTTTTTCCGTATGAAATTGATAACCTGGGTGATAAAATAACAAACATTCATGGGCGTAACACGATATAACATTCTTCCTGAATTGTCTTGTGACAGAAATTGTCGCTAACTTCTAATGATTTTGGTATTTTTTTACATCCCTCTTTAAAGTTTTTTTAAGAACAATTAATACTGTTCAAAAAATATTACAAATTAGGCATTATTATAAAACCTTTAGTTTTAATATTTATCGTTTTAATCATTTTATGATTTTCATATTCTGTTAAAATGATTCAATGAAGTTAAGCTTGTTTAGTTGTAGTTCTGAAAAATAAAAAGAAGTTGGTAAAATGTCCATTAATTCACTTACAAAAAAGAAAAAAACGTATAGTTTTGGTTTATTGATATCTCACGGTTTACTTAGTTTCTGCTACTTGGACTCTCTTGAGACTTGGCACTCAGACCTAGGTTTACTAAGCAACTAACCGCGTACTCATGGTGGTAACTCTGGTAGCCGCTAGGGGTTGGCAAAAGGACCAGCAGCTACACATTTATATATATATATATATATATAAGACGGCCTCGAGATCTTCTCCTTTAGAAATGTTTTTGGAGTTCTATCAATGGGTAGATTCTCCACATGTTTGTATCATGTCATAATATAACTTACA
>NW_027114799.1:129395-153454 GCF_000696795.3 Halyomorpha halys | reverse complement strand
TATATATTCAGTAATTTTTTTTTTATCAAAAAACAATTTGAATACTGTTCAAGGCTTTTTGAATTTCAGTAAGAATTGATATAATAAAAGTAAAGAGATTTGAATCTTTTAAAACAACATCTTATTTTCTTTAGAAAAGAGGAAGTGAATTGACAAGTTTATTTTTTTTTTTATTCTACCATTAAGAATGCTCAGTTGATATCTCGGAGCATTTTCAGCTTTCTAAATTGCGATATCTGCTGGAATATCTGAAGATGTTACCTGAGATAATGAAGCCACAACCCAGTAGTAACGGTCTCTGAATTTTAATGTTGTAGAAAAGATTTTACTCTCCGATTTTCTGTTATAATTATCTATTTTATCTATGGCGGCGATCTCGATGTACTTTTTCAGTGAGTAATTTTCTGCCCCGCGACATAACATAACTATTCTTTCAAGTCACGGCTTTGACATTCAGTACAATGAATTCTCGATGAGTCCATTCGTTTTGGAATTGATCAACAGAAAAATGTACAGTGCGTGTTACTAATGGTTTCATATTTTATTGACAGAAAGTTATAATTTTAGCTTTAGCAGTAATTTAAGAATATGATATTTCTCTCGTACAGACAGAATTCCTTAAAGCAGAACATGAATAAATTGGTTTTTATTCCATCAATTAAGAACATTATGGAAGGAATGTTCAATGAAGTCAGTCTATGTGTAAAACCGTCGTTTAAGCTGATAAAGTGTAATGGGAGCAGTTAAAGATGACGTTTGGCAGTTTTTTTTAATGTCTATTAACACTATACATTTATGAGCATTTGTGTATATATGATGCATTCGGTCGTAAAACATGGTATTTGATATTTCTTGAGATTTAAAGTTTTTGGAAATATCTGATTCCTTAAAGCTGATTTTATAGGTTTTTAAAAGAATGTGTTAATAAATCCTTCTTTCTTTTTTCAAATAATATTTTCAATGTTAGTAACAGTTCTAAAAAAAGCTGTTTTGGTGAAAGCAAGGCAGAAGACCCGAAATGTAATTTCGTCATGTGTGCAATCAAATCGAAACCATGTTACTCAAAAAAAAAAAGGTAAGAAAAGATGTATGTACTTCGTAACCTACTTTAAATTAAAATATCGTGTCTGGCTTATAGCCAAGTTTTACAGCCTCTTCATCATTTACTATACTTAACGAAAGTAGATTTTCAACTTTTATTTCTTCAAATACGAGTCAAGTGCGTGATGACATATACAAAATGAATAATTAGAAATCAACTTACGTAAAATAAAAATTTAAGATAATGTGAACATGTTATCTGCTGTAGTTATCAGTTTTACACCCAATAGGTAGTAGCAGCATTGTTACTTTAGGTATTGCGTGATAGTTTACCATACATGTAGTGGCGTCAAGCTATGGCAAGCTATGGCAACATAAACTTCAAATCACACTAAATGTCAGATACCATGTTTTACGACCAAGTACCTCAAATATTGTAAAACATGGTATCTAATACATAACGAAGGAACAAGAACGCGTAGTTGGATGAACAACATATGCTAGAAACCCTTCTCTATTATTTGCTCTAACATCCACAAAAAAAAAAAAGTTGTGAGTTTCAACTAGTAAAAGTTTTATTTTTGAATACATTAAAAATGGTTAGGTAATATAATTTTTTGAGTTTTGTTGTTATTTACCATGTATTATCCTCAAAACGTAACAATTGATTTCTCTCAAATTTTGATTTTGTCAGTTACCATATTTTACGACCAAGCGCTTCTTGTACTTAAGAAATTCAAAAATAATCAAGCAATAATTAAAATATACAAAAACAAATATTTTTTATAATAGGCGCGACAGACCATGGAGGTCCAAGGCCGCGCGCGATGTGCTTGGGTAGTACATGTGAGTGCGACCCATTGGCTAACTGGTCTCACATATGCCCCTGGGGAGGTTTTGAGTGAGTATTCTAAATGATATGTTTGAAAAGAACCCAGATAGGGCCGGGGCTCGAACTCACGACCTTTGGATTGGTAGATAGGCGCGTTACCACGATCCTACGGACGCCCCGAAAACAAACAATAAATCAAATTAATTAACCAAAATTAACAAAGATAAAATTATTTGCTTAACACATTTTGGAATTTCTAGTTTATTTCACATTAACTGTGCCCCGCGGTTTCTCCCGCCTTAAATTTGGATTATGTCTGTATCTTGATGAGAACCAACCTCATCTAATTAACTGAGTAACATCCGAAATTTATGTGCAAACACTAAAGGAACTATTTCTAAACAATACTGACTACAGAAAGCGTTTTATCTTTAAGAGAATTTTGTCCATCTATAATGTTCCCGGAGACGTATAGCTTTCATGTTGTTCGGAATAAAGTTTATTTTTTTTAAATAAACAATTTCTTTAACCATTTCGAACACGAATTAATTTACACAAAAACCTTATTGCATATCTACAGCGTAAGAATAACCATCACTAAAGTTATCAGCTTCTTAAGCATTGCAATTAGTACAGGAGCACTTTTCCTATGTGCAAGAGGAAAATAGTTTAAGAATTTAAACAGTACTAAATTCTACGACGAATGAGTACAACGACTTTTTAATTTTATCAAGTTGTATGTTTAACCAGTTAATCGTCGTAAAATAAAAAATTACTTTTTTCTACAAATTTTTACAACTGATTTATAGCACTAAATCTGAGATCAAACAAGCACGGGAACACATTTTGAAAGTTTCGAAAACAGTGACTTAGGTTGGTGATCCTAGGACGTTGAATCTAGAAAAAATGATGTGTCAAATGAACCATTGCTTATTAATTTGGTCAAGTAGCTGATCTGACAATGCTTCGCTAGTACTAGATTTGATTAAGTATTATATATAGATTGAATGAACACAATTGAAAGTTTGATATAAATTTAATTATAATTAAACATTTACATATACATTATAATTTGTATGCCTTAGCTACAAACATTATGACAAAATATTTAATATAAGTAAAACGTTCAACATACAGCATATCTCTGTTAATAATTGTCCAATTTTTTTCTTTGGTTTGTCGGGAACTATTTCCCCAGCTTTAATATTAATGTATAATTTAGATCAATACTTTTTTCTTACTGGAAAAATCCAAGATTTTAGTTGCTGAGAACCTATCCAGGTCGACACCAAAAATTTTGAAAAAAACCGTGTGTAAATCGCTTAAGAACTTACGGAGGTAAGTAAGAAATGGGACATTAAATTTTTATTTATACATAGCAATTTTCTCCAAGACTGATGTATATTACTTGAAGCTTCATTATTATAATTTGCTTTAAATAGAATAAAGCAAAGATTATGAGATATTACAGCTTCAAAATAGGTTTTGAGTTAAATGAGCAAAGAAATAACTGCTAGTCTCATTAATTGGAAGCCTTTTTGTTTTTAAAAGGTAACCTTTAAGCAAGGTTAGGCATGATGTTTCATAGGTCACGACTGGTTTTTGTGTCACAACAATGTAAAACATAATTATTAATATAGTTATGACTAATATAGCATTAGGAATATTAATACCAGTTTAAAGATCTTGTAATTTTTATAAAAGGTTATTTAAATAATTTTATGGTATATTCGTGAAATGTAAGAATAAAATGAAGAATGATTAAGTATGTTTAATCATTCTTCATTCTATTTTTTCCTCTCATGTAGGATCCAAGAGCAGTTAGATATAAGCGATATCTATCCTTAATTAAGGTCACGTCACGAGGGACACTTACCTGAGGAGGCCTTGGTGAAGAGGAAGTCCTGTCTTTCATAGCTACCGTTCCATTCATTCATACTTCATTGTCACTCAACCAACGTATCAAGTGAATATGATATTTTTATCGTTAGGAATTAATAAAATGTATGGATATATGTATCCAAAAAAGAATTTCATACGAAATCTAAAAAATCGACTATAGAAAAATATACCAATACTATTTACAAAAAATCAGATATTTTTCAAACGAAAATTAAATTCTTGTTTCTGCGATCTCATAAACACATAAAACACAATCAGAAACACTAATAATACATAGATAAAATATAAAACAATTAATTTAAAAATTTGGGTAATTTCGTTATCAATTGTTTTCGTATTAAATGGCAATTTATGTAATAACTTTGAGTAACGGTTCTTAGTACTCAAAAATTTTGAGTGAACGTACCCAACTCTAATTAGGGAGGGCATACTAATTATTATTATAAACTATACGATTTTAAGAATTTTTAAATATCACATTGTTAGGTATTGCTAAATATCACAAAATACGCAATACCGTACATCTGCAGAAACGATTTATAAAAAATCAGACTGTTGCTTCACTGATTATCCTGGATTTCAAGTTTATCCATAAGCAGCGTGCTTTGAGAACACTTAAAATTGATAAACATAAACGCAATTTCATAAATTTTATCCATCGAAACAAAATTTGGGGTAAACTGTTTAGTAAGTCTCTATTCCTGTAGGATTTAGAATGATAAACAACATAAAGTTCCAATAGAAAAAAAAAAACTAGGGTAAATCATTTTTGAATTCTTTGGCTTAGGAAATACTATTCACAGTTCATTAGGAAATACCAGAATGCTACTTAGAACTTTTAAAAAAAAGTAGAAATCAATAAATGTTTCACAAAACTTAGCTCCGTTTTATATTCCAAGAAATTTATATTGACCGCAAAAAAGAATAGCGCTGTAAAGCACATACTGGATTTAATTACAGTCGATTATGGCAACTACTTGCAGTTGTGATCCGATGAAATGAGTAACCCCGTTAGTCCATGGTATTCCGAAGGAAAGGAAAGCTGTCAGTTTAGTAGTGGCAACGAACATTGTTCTGTATATTGAACACTGAACCATTCCACGGATATCTTCATTGGAAATATCTTCTAGTTTTCCAGGATGACATACCTACCCACCAGGGTCCTGATTTATATTAAAGCGTAAAGTAATTCTATTAATATATTAAGTGGAAATATTTGCTGATTTGTACCTTTATACTCCTTTAATATCACTAATAGTGGTTCCCAGTATGAAAGATAATGTATTACTGCTTGTACTTTATAGCTTGTTTAATTTTACTAATAAACTAGTACTTTTTTGGCTTCATAATGAAGACTGTAATACGTTTACTTCGGTGAAAGAAATATATATGCTAATATTTACTATTAGTGTAGAAGAAAAAACTTTAATTTGTGAGTTTAGAGTAGTCATTTCCAACCCATAGATGTCTTTGGATCATTATGACCGATATCCGGCCGACCACTACACCCGACTTGGGAATCACCTTGAAAAATATTTGAAAATCGCATAGCTTAAAAGCATGTTGAGTCACTTTTATTGTGCATTTGTCAGTTAAAACCTTTCAACTAACACAAAAAGAGCAAGAAACATTATTAATACAATAATTGTAACAAAAATAAGTTATGACTCCCCCCCCCCTTTGGTCCATCTTAAGGCTCTCACGGTCCACCTATGGTCCACAGCCCACCTGTGAGGTCCACACTGACTCCTCCACCAAGACCTTACTATTTCATTATAGAAGCATATTGTATTGAATGTTAGTAATTAGTTTTTTACTGTGTTGTTAAATGCAAGGATCTAATTATCACTTTTTTTATTTACTTATTTGTAAATTTTACTATAAAATAAATTGTGGTGGTCTTGATTGGTTGTGCACGCGGGTCGCTTTCATAGTTTAGATAAACCCTTCACATCAATCTGCACTCTCATTAAACAATAAATGTCTTAAGGAATACCTTTTCGAGGGGTTAGGTTTGTTTCCATCTTAAATTTGTTATGATAAAAATGAAGCTGCTGAAATTCTGATCTACTGTTTAAAATTATTAAATTTCGTGACCCAAATTAGTTATCTCTCTTTTTTTAAACTTCTACATCTGCTACTTAAAGGACTCAAAACTTTGTCTTGTAATTAGTTTTTTATTAACCCAGCAAAAATTAATTAACTAATGGATGAATGGGGGTGACGGTAGCAGCGTGGTAACGCGCATGTCTGCCAACCCATAGTTTGCGAGTTCGAGTCCCCGGCTCTATCCGGGATTTTTTCAAGCTTATAACTATACAATACACACTCACAACCCCCCCCCCCTGGGCATTTGGGAGGCCCTTCAGCCAATGGATGGCACTCACAAAAATAGGCGTGGGGGTGACGGACCCATCCTATGAAAACCATGTCAAGAAACGCGCGATGGATTTCTTAAGTACAAGGCGCGAGGCCTTGGACCTCTACGGTCTGTCGCACCAATAAACAAACAATGGATGAATAGGATGTAATGAATGTATATACGGTTCGATTAAAGCTTGTTGAGACATTCAAAAATGTAAGATTTAAATAAAACATCAACAAACAACCCTCATTTTCCCAATTAGAACAGGAAAGACCAATTTTCTTTTGTTTATCTTCCAATAATAAAATAATTACACAGAACTGTCAAGGAAGGAAGTAGGCAAACGAACAAAAGTAGTCAAGGCAATACACAAACAAATTATTCAAGCATTATCATTTTATTAAGGACAAAGCTCATCAAAATGTTGGGTAGCTGTTTATTTTGTGCTATTTGACATTACGTAATAGCAGTTACTACTAGGCGATCACCTGTGAGAACCTACTGTATGGAAAGGCAAAAGGAAGTTGAAATAAGGATAACAACATTTCGAGGTCAGCAGTTGGAACATATGATCGCAATATCATACTCCATGCAATTCCAAGGTAGTTAGTGTTTACATATGTTTTTAATAGAAATAGTTTCTATTTCGTGCCAACGAGGAATGTCTATTAAACTAGCTGTTTAAATTAAGTGCCTATAAGCAAGAGATCCCAATCCTGACAGCAGTCATGGGGTTTCGATACCCGATGGTTCTTCTGCACAGAAGGAAGAAATTGCCAACTACCTGCCCCCAGGTCTACGCGTCAGACATTTAAATTTCACGTTTTTGATAATCGAAAATGAATTATTTTAAACTGAATTTAACTAGTATAATTTAAACTTTTATAAATTGTGAAGCTTAAAATTGCACATCTGTCAACTACAAGGCGTATGTTAAATTTTAAGCATACGTTTTTGAATAAACCAAAATATCCATTCAAAACGTTTAAAATTGACAAATAATGGCGAGAGCCTGATCGTGAAAATACGGATATCCTTCTAATAAAGTATCTAAAAAAAAAAATGCTAAGAAGGGTTTAAACCGAGCAATAATGATTAGCCCAACATATATCAGGTTTTTAAAGAATTAAAACACTAGTGGAAAACTTCTTCCACAAAACTAAATTTCTTAACACTCTTGACGACATGGATTGAGTCCAAAAATTAAGATAAGGTTCAGCAAAAATAAAATACTAAGGTTTTGTCTTATTTTTAGTTCAAATGTGCGTCCATTAACACTTTTTTATACATATTGTTTCATTGGAGGCTACAATTTGGCACTGAGTTGTTTGATTTTAATTTTAAGTCTATTGAAAGAATATTTAGTTTCTATTATATATAAAACTGATTGACTGTAACTGAATATGAAAGAGACAGTCGGGAGTTCCGTCAAAGAGGAACAAAATTAGTTTTCAACTATTCATTTGCCGACGTTTCATCACAATTTGCAAGGTTTCATTAAGGCTATAAAAGGTACATAACAACTACAAATATGTGAACAACGTAAGGTAATAAATTGACAATAAAGTAAACTATGGTAGAGTTAAAAATTACATAAAAATGAACGAAAATAAACAAAAATAAGATGTACAAGAAATAACAGAGTATTAGATTTAAAATTAACGGGAGACCTAATAACACGTAAAAATAGAAAAGTTGCTATAAGAGAAATAAAAAACAAAAAAAAAACAGACTAATAAATTAGTTGCCATCGCCAAAGGAAGGAGGGTGAGTATTTTGTGAGCATAGTTAAACCAAGAAGAGGGATGTTTTTTCTAATCGTTAAAGACAAATGTTAAATAATTTAGGAATTTTATTTTATATTAGAGGACTTCAATGAGGGCTAAAATTGGCTGAATATCTGCAGTATATGCTTTTTATTAAAAATTTCATACAATGTATTTTAAATATCATTAATAAAAAAATAATAATAGTAACAATGTTTTGCCTGAGCAACATAAGGTTTAGGAAATTCCTTTTTTTTTTTTCTTTTTTTTTTTTATCATTTAAAAGTTCTAAATAAACAAAATAAGAGGTATAAAATAAATATAATCAAACGAATAAGACTCGTTCAAAAAAATCAATTCACCTGAAGTAATGAATCGTTGGGGATCGGCTCATTTAAAAGAATCGAATTCAAAGAATTGTCCCTCTCTCCAAAGAAGTCCTTAAAAGTCAAATTCAGTTTCTACTTGCCAGTCAGAGACGTGTTCCTTCCAGTTACAATGTAAACTGACCATGACAGACTTACAGGTTGCATCAGTACTTTCGTATCTAACTTCTCAATAAAAGTGTTATCTAGCATTGTTGATTTTTATGTCGTAGCTATTAACCCCAATCCAAACTACCTAACTAAACCACCAGTTGATTGGTCTTCAGGAATAAAAACATAGAACAATTACAAATAGTTATAATTCTAATAATGACGGGAAATGGTTACTAATTCAACAGCTAAAATAATCTGTCACGTTTAGTGTATGGATTTAACTCTTCCTACATTACTTCTTGTTCCCTACATATTTGAAATCTGGTAGCTTACGTCGGAGATAGACCCTTAACCTAACCTAAAACCTTAGAGTTTTCGAAGATAAACTATTGTGTCGAATATTTGAATATAATTGGATTGGGAAGTATAAAATTCACGATGATTGTAATTTAAATACCAGCTTATCGGCTACTGAAATGGTTAAAATTGGTCTGAATATTGAAACTGCCTTAAAAAGAAGTGGCCAAAGTTTTTTTATTCAATAGACCAATGAAAATGGTTAAGCATCACCACATTAAGCATTGGAACTCAAAATAATAGTAAAAAAAAATTACTACTTAACTGGAAGTTAAGTGTGTTGAGTATTAGACAAAAAAAATGGTAACCTACAAATGTGAAAAGATACTTGACGATGGTAACATAGGAACCGTCACGTAACCTGGCGTTAGAAAAGTGCTGGTGCCCATATGTCCCTTATTTCCTCCCTTACCTAATAAGCCGCTTATACGCACTTCGCTGATTGCGTTAATTAGTTTTTGGACCATAGGTGCTACTTATAAAACCTTCTAGGTAGTCTCTCTTGGATAAATTGAGACAAGTCTGAGTCGACTGTAAGCTACCATTAGTTTTCTGATCCTGTTAAAGCCTAAACATCACTTTCATGGTCCAAGTCAGTCGTGTTCTATATGTTAGGTCTCATTTACATTACGAATAATTAAGCAAATGTCATATGTCATAACTGCGAAAGAAATGTGTGATTATAACTATAGCCATATATAAATTATAACCATTGTGCCAGATTATTTATTTGTCGATAAAACATTTGAGCATGGTATTGTTATCTATACGAAATAAAAAGGCATTATATTTCGTAATCCATTTTTAATGGCATTGAAAAAAATAGGAAAATCAATGTGCGGTGTTAACGACCGGCTAAGGATTAATATCCAATATCATAAGTTTTCTACTTAGTGAATGAATCCTTTTATTTATATTGGTGCCTATGAATTCAAACCTAACTGGGCAATATGAAAAATTAATAAAATAATGAAATGTTATAAAACGATGAACAAAATTTTAATTATATCGTATATCTACTCACATGAATTTTATAGTTTTAGATACAAAGTATCATAACAAATTGGTTTTCTGTATCAACAGATCTACAAGGGACTCCTCATCTACAAGGGACTTTAAGGAGAAGACTAGACTAGAGCCGTTTTGGCACTGTTGTACGTAGAAGTTTTTCTGTAATAGTGCACATTGTGCCCAATTCTGTACACGAAAATTGGGGACCGAAATTCTACAAAAAATGGTCTGCCCATTCCAGAGATCTCGACAAAATCAGACCAGTGTCTGAAAATACGAAACTGGAGTCTTTGGAACACATTGTTCAGTTGAAATGCTTGACCCCATTGCAATACTTTATTTAGATAGAAGCCGTAATGAAAGTGCTAAATTTATGTACAAATCTCACGCCTTGCAAACAGCAATAACACTGAAAGTTAAGAGAAATCATAATCAATCAACAATTTGTGGAAATTATTATTGAAAACATAAGAGTGAAAATGTGGCAATTACATTAGCTGAGGTTCGTGCCAAAGGAGGCTGAGCCATGGGCACACATAAATATAAAGAAGCTAATTGGAGAAAGTCTACGCCATTGAAAGTGGCCGTGACGTGAGGGTCCGAGCTTCTATTCCAAAACGGGTTCTAGCTTTTACATTATCCAGCTGCATTATCTTCTCTAGCGGTATCGTCCCCGATATAACGAGAATCCTGGATAAATCGTTAATTCGGTCGATAACAAACTTCAGTTCAGTGGAACTTTCTTCGCGCAGTGTGTCAAGGTTATTCCTATTAACGTCCTAACAATGGCTGTTGAACAAAGTCTAAACCAAAACTTTGCTATTGTTGCTTCTTAAAAATATTAAATTAATTATAAATTTCAACTACTAAATTATTAATAAGTCTCATTTTATTTTCATAAATCTTGTACATACAAACACAAATTAGATATATATTTGACCTCGGAGGTGAAAAAAATTATCACGCATTCTGATCTTTTTGTTTTGGTTGTAAATGACTTAAACATTTGCAATTTAGAAGTAGAATACATTTATATAAAATAGGAACACCATCATCTCCCTTTCTATGCTACGTCTACCATTCGTAGGACATTTTTCTGGTTGTTTCGAGTGGTAGTAGGCTGTCGTCGCTAAGAACATAAAACCCAGAGGAGTTGGCGGTAAATTCATATTGTTTTTTTTTAAATACTACCTCGTCAGCTTCACAACGAAAACAGATAAAAAAAGCCAAAATTTTTAATTTTTTTTTTTCAGAGCTAAAAAACCATTAAATGCCACACAAAATGCGTATGTTTTATTTCATTTTTGGAGAAATTGAGATCGCTCTTAACAAAGGTCAATTCTCGGTTCTTATTGAAAAACGCAAATAACTCCCTTTTAACCTTTTTGACCTGAGCATACCTAAACCTTGTAAAACAAATAGTTAGTTGAAAGTATATGAAGCTGTATCTTTGCGCTCAAAGGTTGGCCTAATTAAATATAATTTATGTATTTTGTGTGCCAAGCATAGTCACTGACTATAGCTCAGGAGAGAAAAATACAGATGTGACAAAATAATATTGGAAGAAGTATTGTGAATGTGAGGAAAAGGGACCGAATAAATAATGCTTGGATCCAGAAAGAAACAGGACTCACTGACACTCTGAAGATGACAAGACTGAGCAAATAGGAATGGGTAGGGCATCTCCTTTGGTGCAAAGATGTAAGATGGTCAAAATTGCCACAGAATGGATCCCATATAACCTTCAAAGAAGAAGAGGACGTCAAAAGAAAAGATGCAGCGATGTGTTCAAGAGGATGGTAGGACCCCCCTGGCGGAGAGCTACTTTTTGGACACAACAGACAAAGAAGAAATTAACAAAACTATATATATTTTTAATTAATTTATTTTGCTATCTTACCAAAAACCTTAACCTCAGCACTAGCTAATAAAGACAATTCCAAAGGAAATAATCCTAAAATTATCGCAACATTCATCACGTTACCATTTTTTATCTTGAGTTAAAAAAAAATACATATCAATTTGTCCGCCCTTTATGATATTATAATTCGATAAAATGTATTCTTAGGAATAAATATATATAATTTAGAATTGTTAGATGCATTATCATTACCGAAACAAAAACCTTTCACAAGTTGTTGTGGTAGTTTTTTAAATATTTATTAACCTATTATTATTAGTTATTAAAAATATTATGATATATACAATGCTTCTATTTTGTATTTAACATTTGATTTATACTGTTCTTAAATATTCAAACAGCATTAACGATAATTGTATCGATAATTTTTTTAGTCCGATTTTTTTTTAGCGTTACAAAAAAAAAATTGTAACTGCCGTTCAACATCAATTGTAGGACTTTCAATCTTTAAAAAATTTCAAAATAACAATTTATAAGTAAACTTTTACTCGGAAGGAAACATCTATTTAGACTTTTCTACTGTAAATGTGATATAGTATCTTACTTTCGGTGCACAGATACACATTACGGTGGCTCTGTGTTACTAACTCCAAGGACCAAACCAGGTTTGAATCCAACTGTGGCAGATAATTATTTATTCTGTTACTGTATCCGTGAGTCAACCCTGTGGTTTTGGGAGCCCTCAGTAGCCCATCCAGCCTTTTAAATTGGGTAATTGGGGAAAAATCTGGCTGTCGAGCATGATTCTCACAAAATTACCTCCTTGCACAACCGTTTGCCTAGTAACAGCGCTTCCTTACAAAGTACTAAACCTCTGATCCTTCATGGGTTGTAAAGGTACAGATTCTGTCTGCCAAAAACACAGTTAAAGTTATTATATCTGAAGAAACATTCCCCTGATTACGTCTCAAGTACTTTTTTTTTGGCATCCTACATATATTAACCACATTTTCCTGTTCTATCATTCCTCATACCTAACTTCATCAATTCAAATTCGTTATTCATTCTCGTAACACATGCTTTGGTTCTTCGGTCCCCTACACCCTTTTTCACAAAATTACTGCATTTGATAAATCAATGTTGGGCATCTGTGTTACGCCCTCTTGTGCATCTCCTATCTCGTTAAGAATCACATAATCATATTCTATCCTGAATAAATGTAATATTCGTAAATAATTATGAAAGTCCATTAATTTTTTTTTTTTGCGATACTAATACCATTCTTACTATTGTTAAAACGTAAAGTTTTATTAATTAAGCTGTTTTATTAATAGTCAATTAAAAATTATTCGATCCAGTGAGATATTCATGTATTATAAATTATCAGTCCGAGGATGGCCAATTTAATTTGTTTTAATTTTTCTATTTTGCATTTGGAATATTTTCGAGATTAGTCTACAAAGAACGTAGTCGCTCCAGCTTATAGTGTACTGGGCCTGCCTATAAAGGTTTCCAATGTTTCTCAATCTCTGATTTTTTCTTATAACGCATAATAAAAAGAATAAAATTTCTAAAACTATAGAATTACAGAAACAACTCAGTATTCCAAATTTGGGTACAGGATCTTTCTTCGATAATATTTGTTACGAATTTGAGATGTTTAGTTTAGTAGAATATCGTAACTGTAAAAATTTTTACAATGTTAAATTATTTGTTAATTACAATTTTTTACATTCTACTTGTAGTCGCTTGCCATAACTTAATATCAATATTATTGTCTTATGAAAACAAATTTCCTATAGATTCTTTTTATGAAATCAGCCTTAAAAAATCCGATTTTTCAAAAAAACTGCAATGATGAAAAAATTCTGTTACCATGTTTTACAAGCAAACACCTCTTTTACATAATGAATATCATTGATCAAATAAGGTTTTTGAATCGATTCCTATTTTATAATTTTTTTTTTTTTTCATATCCTTCAACTTCCTATGGTAGTAGTTGAGTTGGAAATCTCTTCGTTATCATTTGATACTTTCCGTTATTGTTTAAAAAAAAATAAGCCTCGTTTACAAGATTTTATATATATAATGATTATATATGATATTATATATAATAGATATATAATGATTGATAAATACAATTTTGAGTATTCTATCTATAGTCAATATATCCACTTGAAGAACTGGATGTGGAAATGTCCTATATTTTAAAAGGTACGTCATCAACAGCGTGGTTACTGGTGGAGTTCGGCCTTTAAATTTTTACGCTTCATTTTGTATAAAAACACACTGTAGTTCTGGTATGAAAGTGTAACTTAAAATCGGTATGTTTGATTAAGGTAACGAAATTGCTATCCCGCCGATAAAAAAAAATAATAAAACAGAAAGGTTTTTTTCCATGTTCAATTTTGCTGAACTTAGTGATATTAATGATAATAAATAACAAAACTTGATAAAAAATAAATAGCGTTATTGTTTTTTCACTAAATTTATTTTTCATTTCTTCCCACAGAAATAAACAGGGCTTTGAGGATCTGGCTAACAATATAAATTCAAAAGCCTAATAGAGGATTGTGCGATCTTGTTTATGATTTTTATTGTCTTTGGAATAGTAGTTTTCATGATAGTTGCTAAATAAATTGATTTATAGGTGTTCGGACAAATTTCATTTGGCAAATTTATATTCATATGCGAATATCATAAAAACTACTACCCTTACGAAGATAAGTGTCATAAACTACTTTATAGTAAGTCAAATTTCCTTTATTTTGAGTGTTGGCAGACATATGTGGGTCTCATGTATCTAGGGATATATTTTTTCAAAAATCAAACATTTTATACGAACAACTAGAAATCAACAGTTTGTGAATTTATTTTGTCAAATAACATAAAAACTGCTTCTCCTACAAAGATAAACGTTATGTACTATTTTATAGTAAATTTACCTAGCTTTAATTTGAGTGCTGACAGACATCTATACGTCACATAGTTCCTGAGATATAGATTTCTCAAAATAAATTAACTAACTACTAATCTTTCAGTAGATTTTTAAGAAATGTTGCTTTTTAAAAAGTTATATCTCGAGAATTATTCAACGTAAATAGCTCTCTTAGGGCTAAGATTTCAGCAAATGTACTCTCCTTTAAATGATGTTCTTTTAGATTTTCTAGTGTTGGTAGTTTTTACGATATAGAGCTCCGAATGAAAAATTAATGTTTTTTAAGGTTTTGAAACAGCCATAATGTTTTATTCCCCCTATCTATACTTGGCAGACTCATCAGTTTTAACTGTATAATTAGTAATTATTCATATTTTTCATTAAACTAATCAAAAATTGGGGTAAAATAACTGCCTTTTTTTCTTCCCGGCTCTTGTACTACGTCTAGATAGTACAATGTGATAGGGAATGATCGGTGAATCTCGACTTTTTTCGATTCGAACTCCCTTCTCTATTTTCCTTTTTTCCTTCCTTCTAGTATAATGTTAAGAAGAAAAAAAATTATAAAATCGATTTTATAAAGTATCATTTCTATTTGATCTGTTTTAAGAATTGTTAACACATTCCATACACCCACATGTAAATATGTAATTTATTACATCTATATATGTAATTTTAGTTTCGTACGACTTTTCGTTTATGAATAAGGTAGGCTTTTCTCTCACATATCATTTGCCTCACTTGGTTATTTGATTCCGGGGACCTAAATACTTATTTCCATTGGAAATTTGGAATTTCGCACAATCGCAATAAAATGTATATCGGTAAATACAAGTGACATGAGAAACGAAGAAGCAATACGAAAGAAGAATTAGTAGCTTTACATCCTTATTTATTTTTGATATTATATTCCGTTGAGATAGCCTGTACGAACTCAAACGTCACTGACCTTCACTGAAAGTCTTTTCTTTTTCAAGGAGTTCGGACTAATCAATTCGATATTTAATATATTAAACTCAGAGTTTGCTTAAAATGAGTTAACGTATTCATGGATTCAGTAGATCATATATTTAGTACATTTCTAAAGGTCGGATGTTAAAATATTATAAGTAACTCTGTTAAAGTTATTGGGAGAAAATGTAAGCCAGCATACTTTTTTTTATATCTAACTTACATATTTAAATTTACCATACTTATTTTTCTCATAAACGTAAATCAAAAACTTGACAATTTTTTCTAACTTAACATTACTAAAAGTGACTCTGTAAAGTGAAAAATCCTTTCTTAATGGAATAAATGACTTATTATATTTTGCCACCTGAGCGCATTTTTATATGTTGAATTAAATATACAAATATACATAAAGTTAAAATATTTTGATAAATTAGAGAAAAGAAAATACTATTATACGTGATTTAATAACTTACTATGTTAGGAATGATGATTATCATTAATTTTAAATTTATTTTATTTATGAAATCATGAAAAATGGTCTTAATTCCAAAATCTCACGTTACATAAAGAAAAGAGGTATTCTTATTTAATTAAGATATATAAATTTTAAAAATATAAAAATTTAAGTGTTTATAAACTAAGCTAAACCTTTTTTTTATTTTTTAGAGCATGTTTTGAATGAATCTTGGAGTTTCATGCATTTATTATATATTCAAAATAATGCCCATGATATTGAGTTTTTAAAGCACTTCTTGGTTGTTTAAACTACCAATAGATTAAAAAATAGTAAAATTTGTATAGTATTAGGGTCATGATATTTTTAAAAAACAGATGGCAAAAAGTGTAAATACTTTTTGTTTTTAAATTATATTAATTATTTTTATGATTCTACTGAAATTTCGTACCATAGTTTTAGAAACACATATATAAATGCAATGGTTTATTTCATTTTGAATCTGCCCAGCGAAATGAGCTATGGTCAGGGGAACGTATTTTTTTTTTCTATTTTTTAAAAGTCGATAAAAAATCGATTCATCTGAAAATTATATGTATAATTTATTTGTTGCAAAAAAAATTTTTATTTTAAATTGATATTATAGAGTATATATTATTTCTCAGTTTAAAATGCTGGGTCAAAAACCTTATCATAAATTCTTATTAGATCATGACAAAGTCGTTGAAGGTTAGTCATAATATAATTATCTGTTTAGTTATTTCAAAAGTAACTAAATATAAATTGTTTAGTATGTAATTTTCTGTTCATTATTAGTAATTGATAAAACAAAATCAATAGTCAAATTTTTCTATGTTTGACGCTTCATCGGCAAATTAACTTTCATCTTAAGATTCATAATTTGTCTTAAAATGCTAGAACTAGTTTCTCTTCACGAAAGTGGGTTACGATTAATCATATCTTATTCGTATTCACATGGCACTGGTTATCGTCAATTAGATACCCTTAACTAGAGGTTGACCTAGTCCCAACAACGGTACCGTAAATATTATACAAAATACATTATTAATACTCAACATTTATAAAAAAATACAAAAATTTATACAGATTTAGATGTAAAAATTTATATTTAATTTATCAGTTGAAATCTGAAAATACATTATTTTAACAAGTCCATAATGCTTTAAATAATTGAATTATTTACTTTTTTTTTTAAACAATAATGAAATATTTTCTTTTTGAAACATTTATAAATTCAATATTCTTAATTTATCCATAATTGATTTCTTTCTATTTATATGTATTTATATACATTCTGTTAAATCCTTCCATCACTATACTTAAGAAATTTGTGTACAAATTTAAGTTTTAGCTCTGAGTTTGTTGAAAGAAAACTATGATACAAGAAAATGAGTTTTATTTTAATCTTAGATGAATATCGGGCTAAATAGCATTTAAAATTTTAGACAAAATCTTGTTTTTTAACAATGTGTTATTTGTTTCATTATTTTTAATTATTAAAAAAATAAAAAGTACAATTTTCCTTCTTCAAAAAATAATATACTATTTATTTGAAAAATTAAAGAAACGATTATTCCAAGTTTGTGCATTGTTGATCTAAGTGTATTAATCGCTATTTACATACATTATCTTAAATGCTTTATGATACTATTCAAGAAATTTGTGTACAAACATAATCCTGAGTGTGGTGTGGCAACTGTGATGCTATAAAATGGGTTTAATTCAATCAAAAATGAATTTAAAGCTAAAATGGTATTAAAAAAGTTATGACAAAAACATAATATAATATAAATTGACTGTTCCTAGTCTATATATTACTGATTGATTCCCTTACATTTATGCTATTGGTGTACGTTCACGTTGATCCCAAATCAGTTTGTTTTTGATAAATTTTAGTAGAACATTTTAGTCCTGATGCTAAACTATGAAACTAGAAAATGGTTTTATTTGCTAGAAACGTTATGGCATTTTTTTTTCGCCTTTAAATCTAGAGGCCTAATATAAATGATTTTTACGTATGAACAAAATACAGTGATCACAAATTCAAGAAAAATGGTTTTGTTTTTATACTTTAACTGGAATAGTGGTGTAAACTTTATATTAAATTATTTAATAAATATATTTAATAATTTAATCAACATATATAACTATAAAAGTCGTAAGCGTGTTGGCAGAAAATTATTATTCGTTCATTCTAGTGTAATTTAATAAGTCGTTTAAAAAATACTCGAAGTTTTCTAAAATGTCTAAATATTACCTTTCAAACAATAAATTACATCTAGAATTATTTTAATAAAAATCACATTAATAATTTAGTCTTTATCGTTCTTAAAAAATAGAAATGGATATATTTTGGACAACTTACCCTATAGTGACCGACCTGCCCTGGGTCTGGAGAGGGAAGTGAGCTGCTGCTAGGAAGTGGATGAGTAGGACCAGCTTCATGTTCCTGCAACAGACAGGAGTGGTTTTGGTCTCCTTGGTTACGACTACAACAACAGCTGCAGGATGGTGTGCCGCTCGACAGTCCCCCCTTCTCTTTTAGACCGAGTCCCCCCCCTCTAACCAGCGGAGGGATATCTGCTCTATCAGTCGTCGTTGCCCTGGGAGGGGTTGATAACCGGATTTTCGAAAAATAAACAAAACTCATCCATGCAACGGTCCTCTATCAAAACAGGATGCTCATCATTTCTCAGGAACTCCAGATAGCGTCGATAGAAGTGAAAAGGTTTTCAAATTCTTCGGAGTTCGAGGGCCTTAGAGAAGATACATGGGGATAACACAGTGAGGGGGCTACTGATTTTAAACCATTGTCTTCCAGTGTGCTTTTCCATTTTCGATCTGTGTGGTCTCTAGGAACCTAAAAATATTTTATTATCTCTTTTTTATTATTTTAACATTTTTTTATATCATAGCTGCTCCGTATGAATCCCAAGGCTATTATACAATAATCGATTCCTGCAAACCAATGTGATTTTCCATAAAAAAAATTTGGCCTACATTTTGTTTATTTAATACAAGGAAAACATATATATATATATATATTTTTTTTTAATTCAACAAAAGAAATCAATTGGTATATTATTACTTTGAGGAGGCACAAAATAATAATAAAAAATATTTTATGATGATATTATTTTTTAATTTTCTTTCACGGCTCCTGGAGCTCTTCGGAACGAGCGTCGGAACACATGCCCAATATTTGTAGTTATAAAATTTCCAAAAAAAAAATTGGTTGAAATCGATAACCTCTTCACTGTGACCTCCCTTGTTAGACTTCATTGTAGTAACACTTTAGTAATGTACAGTAGTTATATACTTATTTATCAATTTATCAATTATAGCAAAATGAACATGGCATAATCAGGACCTAATAGCTGAGCATATTGAGAGTAGGGTCCCAAAGTGCTTAGTTCAAAATGTTGTGGGTTGGATTCTCACTTTGGTTAGTCAATATTTATTTCGCACCAGCCTCAAAAATGTATCTTGGCATTTCCACTTTGGGGCTGTACAAGTTCTAGAAGGAAGACTTAAGTCATAATAAAAAAAATAATCTATAGAAAAATCGATTATAATAACGAAAATGCTATATCCTGAAAAGAAAAAAAAACCCACAGACAGGCTTTCAATGTTCATAATTTTCGCCTACAATCAATGAAAATGGACCTACATGAATATATTTCTACTGAACAAAAACTCTGCTTTATAATATAATTTAATATCCAAGTAAGGCTAGTAGCTAATTTACGAAAATCTTAGTTCGATCTCTCAAAAGGAAATAAAAACAGTAATTTATATGAAATAGCCATTGGATTCTGCAAGGTTTTTGGGAGTTGGATTTCCCCTCTGACTGGCTCCAATCGGATCTCGAAATGCATCAATTAGTTAGTGATTGCCCCCAATTTGTTGACCAAAGCAATATTACTAGTCTTTAATTTTCCCTACCGTTATATTTCTGCCATTTAGCAGTAAAAATAACATTTACTACCAAAAGTTAAAATTATAAAGTAATTCTTAAAATATATAGCCATACTATTAGAGCTAAAAAATACCACAACAACCAAAATTAACTCATACCAAACATTGTATAAGGACCTACAGAAAATGTATTAATAAAAGTATAATACACCACTGGCGTAAAAGGAGTTGTACGAGGGATCTCATTAACTTATTACTGATTATTACGGTACAAATTAAGTTGAGGTATAAGCAGTCGCTAAGCTAAGCCCATGACTTTTGCTTAAGGGTATTTTTTTTTTCTGTTACAGCACATTCACTACTTTGTTTTATTCGGAATACAGATGAGTATTAAAAAGGAAAAAAAAGTGATATGTTCGTATGCTGTTTTTCTTGTTGCCTTCTAGGGCTGGTAGAACGTTTCCGTCTACAGACCGATTTCGAAATTTCTGCTTAGTTTATTTCTTTATTATTCTTAGTTTATTTTATCTATTACTTAATATATGACCTCCCTGGTGTGTCTTTAATGTTTATTTGTAATATGAACCCAATAAATCTCTAGTTTTAGAGATACGAAGAATTGATTTAAAATAACCTTTGAAAATCGCTTGATATAAGCTTTTATATTGTGTTTTATTCATTTTTTCGTAGGAATAATTCTAAAGAAGTACAGGATTTCTGAATCACTGTGACTCATGGCTTCACTAGAAGAGAAAGTAAATTCTTTTGTTTGTTGAACCAAAATCTAACACTGCCGTCATTGGGGATGGGGAAAAAAAAAAGAAAATGCGATTTTCAAGAACATTTTCGACCTATCACTGTGAATCAAAGTTTCTTTTTCTGTATAGTTTTATTTGGTACATGATTAGCCATATTTCAACGTAAATGATTAGTCGTTCAAGAAAAGAATCTAGAGGAGCCGTTCTTGAAACCTTGGTAATCCAAGAAATTTAGTTTTATTGCAATTTACATTTTCCTGGGTCCTTCGTTAGGCTTCATACCTTCGTGAAAATCTACTCGAAAGTAAATAAATTCACACGTATCATTGGTGTGGAGGTAAATGTGATCAAGTGATGTACCTGTGCCGGAACCAAATCTTCAATCTTAAGGAAAAATGTAAAATTAGCAATAATACGCTAATACTTATTGATAATTTCATACTTTTGTTAGTTTCGAAGCGCAGGTTTGGTTCTGACACAGATAGTAAAAAACCGTCATCTTGCAAAAATGCCACTTGATCACTTTCACCTTAAACCCGACAACATGATCCATTCTAAAGATTCTTATCTAATGTAGATTTTCTTATATGTCTAAATTTGACTATAGGTGACGCTGAATGATAATCGTAATAAATTATTTATTTATTCCGGGACATGTCCCATTAGAGTAGTATTACAAACATATTAGATGAGCTACAAAGCCTTAGAGTAATTGATAATAGATAAAGTAACTCTTGCTTTTTAACAGAACCAAATACACTTTTGATATTGATAACTTTAAACAAAAAAAAATTGACAGTAATAATATTTTAAAAGTATAAATATCTATATAATTAATACAGCGGTTTTTATAGTCTGGATAAGGATAATAAGGAACATACATTTCAGTTCTATTGGAACTGAGTGTATAGGAAATAATGAAATGGAGACGGATAGAAGTAGGGATGGAGTTCCACAAGACAGAAGATCTGATAAGGAAGGATCAGTCAAATGCACTGATTCAGAGGGCCGTTGTAATGAGTGTGACCAATATTGAGGTTTTGTTACTTGACCCAAAGCAATTTGTTGCGGCAGATATAAAAGTGTTAATTATCCAAAACTATTTTGGTGGTTCAATTTTACTTAGCACTAGCATTTAAATACAGTGCAATGGTCTGTTTCTGAAATTTCTTATTATATTTTACTTTATCCAATTGCCTTACCCAATTATATTTTAATTTATGTTGAGTGTTATAACATTTGTTAAGTATCTTATAAAAGTTTCCATGTAAAATCTAAAACATCATGTTGGTAAGATCAATATATGTATGTATGCAATGAAAATCATTTATAACGACACCAGTTGTAAGCTACAATCGGTTTTAACTTATAAATCTCCGGTGCCGTGAAAATCCATGGAAATGTAAAATCGATTGGGTTCATACGTACGGCCGTTTTTATTGTAAATATTTCTATATATGAACATATTTTAACGTTTATTATGAAATTTTTTTCTGGAACAGGCTATTTACTATCGGTTGTTAGTAAGATTAAAGACAAAGTCCCCAAATCTAGGATTTCTCTCTTTTTAGAACTTTTCAGTCTTGGAAAACATAAGGTGTTAAAATCTTAAATTATCTTCTCTTAGGTTTTAAAAATTCCATATATAGTGGAACAAGACGTTCCCATTTTACTCGCAAAATAACTCGCACAAGCTTTCTATTAACTATTGCGATTAATTGAGGCATTTTTCTTAGTTTTTTTTTCTAATTGTTTTGTCATGTGCATATGATGCAATAGGGTACATAATGCACAAATATATCAAAAATAATATACATATGCATAATTTCTCTGCATTTAGATATCGTCATGCAAGATGTGATATCTTCTAAGGGCGCCAAAATCAACATGATCAATATTTTTTTTAATACTTTAAAACATAATTAAAAATCAATGCACCATTTGCAATTTATTTTTTGATTTCCAGAATGAAGCATTGAGTGAAACGAAGTTGCTTTTGAGTTACTAGGTATCATAACTGTATGCAACGATTTGTTAACGTGCCTTTAGAATTTTGAATTACCTCAAAAAGCATATAAAATTGTTTTTTTAAATTAATCGGACGTGATGATAACTTCATTGTGTACATGGACAAATTTTTGGACGAAACTCCTGTTATAAAAAACGATCGGTAAAGACCCGTGTTGTAACGACTATTTAACTTTCTTTTGTTGTCAATGACAGAGCTTGCACACTTTCTTTTTTAGCAAGCGACGAACTGGTTGTCATTCTTTTGTTGAAAGGGAAAGGTGGTCTCGATTCTTTTGTTCCATTCCACTCTCAGGTTATATGGGCTCGGCGTTTTATGCGGATAGTTATCCTTTTCGGGTAAAATCGTAAAATGAAGACGATCATCCGATTTTTCGAACCAACTGAGCTTAAAGGATTTTCATTATTTAAAAATAGTAAATTATGTCCAATTTTCTTAAGTTACTGTTATACATATTAGGAAGTATCTTTTGGACCTCTTGAAGTAACTCTTGGGGCCCAAAAAATGTATCTATCTATACATAAATGTGTATATGTAGACATAAGAAACGCTAGTCCTTATAGGATTAATTTTAAATCTTTTATAATATAATATTATATCAAATATAATTAAGTTATTCTTTATTATACAATTCACTATAAAAAATGTGAGATGCAGGGTTATAGTAAAAGATGAGAGATCCTGCGAAATGCTTGGAAATAAGGACTCCAGTAAGTATAAGGGGATGCACTGGCCTGTACATGGTTTAATATAACTCATTGTTGGCCTGTGCGGATGACGTATTCTTCGTAGGACGATCTCATCAGGGCGTTACTCCCACTTTTCTTGCGTTAGGAAAACATTCAGAAAATTTGGAGTAGAAGTTAATGATCCCAAAACCAAGTACATGGTAACAGAGGAGGAGGTTTTAATTTAGAGGAGAAAGGAAACATTGAGCCTCGTAACTACGAAAAGGTCTTGGAGTTTATTTACCAAGGTTCCTTGGTCACGCAGGACAATGACCCCGGTGTTAAGATTAGGAGGTTAACCACTACCCCAGACACATTCCTGGCAACATTTGCTGATGATACAGCTATCCTATCCTCCCATCCCGATCCTGTAACAGCCTCATCCAATCTCCAAACACATCTCATTCGGATTGAGCAATGGTGCAACTAATGGCGGATAAAAGTCAATGAATCGAAATGCACCCATGTGATTTTCACTCTCCGCCGAAGCTTCTGTCCACCTGTTACTCTTAATAATATACCTCTTCTCAGATCCGACACAGTGCGATACCTCGGATTCCTTTTGGACAAAAGACTCACCTGGAACCAACATACTAGACTCAAAAGACAAGAACTCAACAGACGATTCAGCCAACTATACCGACT
>NW_027114799.1:111588-128675 GCF_000696795.3 Halyomorpha halys | reverse complement strand
TTTTAGTATGTATGAGATCATTCATCACTATTACCTATTGCCCACAACTGTGTGGAAGATTGTAATATCTATCAATAAATAAATCTAATCACTTTAAAAAAAAAAAAAAAAAAAAACCACTACCAACTGATGATACTCGTACTTTGGTCTAACAGCTGATCAGGCGACTACTTTTTGGAAGGACCAAGCTCCATTTCTCCATTTCTATAAATTTTGGGCATTCTTTATTCTTCTATATGGATCTGAGAGATGGAATATCCAAAGCTGCTGAAAAATAACTCCTGATCTTGGACAGAAAAGTTTCTTTTTGTCCTACTTGTACAGTTGGAAAACTAAAATTTCCTAATTTAGAGAAAAATTAACCCATTTTCCAACGACGTATGTCCATGGAACGTACCAATACCTTGCGATAATTAACTGAATCATAATTTATGTTTGAGTTATGTTTATTTATTTTTCTTCCAAGCCCCATTGGCCTATAGGGTCTGATGTATGGAAGTGGGTAACAATAACGGGTGAAATCTCTTGTACTGCATTTCAAATGCATTTGTAAGAGGAGAATGAGGAAATAGATGCGCCTGGAAAATATAAAATGGATTGATGTTGCTGCCTGAGGATGAGGCTAATCAGATTTTGTAATCTCTGAAGTCAGTAGGTTAATAGCCATCAGTGGAGTCTGAGTCTTTTCACGTGTGTCTGCCATCTTTGTGGCCGTCCTATCCATGTCAGGGTCCTGAATATTGGGTTCATACATTACTGGAGGCTATAAAAAAAAATTGATGTCTGTCAGAGTCGCTAGTTCGAGTGTCGTATGTATGTGGTCCGTCCTTGCTCTTTGAAGTGGAGTACGTCTGATTATACCGCTCTGAAATTGTTGGAGCCTCTTGGTCGTTG
This sequence comes from Halyomorpha halys, assembly GCF_000696795.3. NCBI lineage: Eukaryota > Metazoa > Arthropoda > Insecta > Hemiptera > Pentatomidae > Halyomorpha > Halyomorpha halys. The sequence goes on along the minus strand of NW_027114799.1, from coordinate 127,781 downwards.
AAGGTGCTATGTTGTTCAGCGGTTATGTATATTTTTATGGAAACTTTAATATTGACATTGCTGTTGAAAGTTGAATTTAAGAGAGTGGAGCTGTAGTTTTTAATTTAGTTCCGCTCAACATTTATATTATAAATTTAAAAATATTAACTTTCTGAGAAAATTAAATAAAAATTTTAAGTTAGGTTTGAGAAATAATAACTTATCTTTCACTGATATAATAGGGGTATTCATGATCTTAAGTTTAACATGTCAAAGCGTGTTAAATAGAAAAACTCATGTTAAATGGAGAAATTTTAAATTTTTATCGAAATTATAAAATTATCGTAAAATTCTTTTACCATGTTAAAACGAGATAACATATAACATGGTTGAGAGTCTGTTAAATGGAGAATGGCGTCACGTAACAGACCAACTGAGCTGGTCATCATTTTGTTTGATGTGTTAGATTACTTGCTCGTAGTTTGTGTTCTGGTTGTTTTGGGTGTTTTTATGACTAATAAAGTAAAGGATGACAATGATAATAATGTAATGACAGTTGCCAATTAGCGCATCTTGATTCTCTTCCTCTCAAGTTAGAAGATCAACAAGGCACTCAATAGCCAAACTTTCACACAACTTCCACTTTTCACTCAATTTAGGCCTGTCGTAATAAATTACTTTAATCAAAACTCAGAAGTAAACAATGACAAGAAGTTTTGGGAGGAAAGGTTATAAAAGTTGCTCAGAAAATCCGCTAGAACCTCCTATGCATTTAACATGACTTTAAATAGGGCTGCTCACAATCCTGTACTTATAATATTTAGCATGGTAAAAATTTTTACATTTTACGCAACAGCAGTTCCAAAACTTATTATTCTCTGTTTCTTAGCCCATTTATGAGGACATAACAACTCTGTTATTCAAAAATTAGTGGATACATCTCAATAAAATTTCACGTTTTTGTAAGTATATACCATTAAATGTATGCGAAATTTTGAAAAAAATCTTAGAGAGTCAGTTCGAAAGTGTGTTGAGTTGACGTGATATGACCCTTTCTTGGTTTTGTGTCTATTCGATAAATTGTTATCCAAAGATCTGTATAAGAATATAACATTGCAATAGACGCGAAACTAAACCTTTATTAACTAAATCCTTCATCTATATCCATCTGAAAGTTATAAATGGTTTGGGTTAAAACAACCGCAGAAAAACATGACTTTAAGTACCCCATTCTTTTTTAAAAAAAATTTTTAAAAATCAATTTGAAATTCTGCAACTAAAGATTTCACAGTTTTTTTCAAAAGTTTTCTCTTCCTAAACAGAGTCTAGCTCCTTACATTCTGCGGCACCAAGACAGCTTTTCTGCCTTTTGTACTGTTATCGCACAGGATTGACAGCAATGTCTCTGCTTATTGGAGTTGCATTGTATATTGTAATGATATTTATGGCATCAGTTATCAGCCATTGCATTCAATCAGTTGCTATCAACTATCTGCTCAGCATCTTTCTTTCGTATCGTTTTGTTAGATATTATACCATCTTAGAGTATTATAGATTAGGATCATTGTTGAACTCTCATTGTTCTAAGGGGGATAGGCGTCTGTCCATATTTCCTTCTTAAAAATGAGTTCTTTATCATTTTATCGGACAAGTCGAATCATAAATATGTTATCTTAGTGGTTCTAAGTTTTAAGATTGTGGACGTTGTTCTACTTCAAAGGAATATTTGAATTGAAAAAAAGAAGCATTTTTAAAAAAACAAAGTTCTTAATTAATCACATCGAGCATATTTTTTTTGCGTTACGTGGTGAAACCAAAAATAAATCATTAAAAAAAACACGAATAACCAAAAACGTTTATTTGTGTTTCTTCTAGCTTTATTTTTATTTACATATTCTCCCATGTCCTGTCTCACCTTATGAGTGTTCAACCATTCAATTTAAAGAATGAGACGAATAAGACTCATTGGGAAATATTTTTATGCGACGGGTACTGAAGGCGTAAATCACCAAATATTCAAATGAAGGTGTTCTTTAGGGTTTTTATAGATACTTTGCACCATTTTCCCGTAAATCTTGAAAACTACACAAAAATATTTGAGTTATTGTTATGTGAAAATCAAATCAAAATTCCAAAAATTGTTAATGTTAGGATGGGTGAACCTGTACGTCGGTACACGCTGAACATGCAACTAAACAAACAGCAACTGTGCTAACGGGGGTTATTTTACTTTTCATCTGCCTTTTGACAAGTAGAGCAAAGGTCATCTTATATAAAAGAGTAATTAGACCGGTTGTGTGATATGGTAGTGAGGCTCGGTTACCTACCAAGGAAAGTGAAAGGATACTGATATGCAAAGGTATATCCGTATCCGTTAAGTAATGTACATAAATATTGAGGATGTCCAATATAAATCGGTCCAAATACTTTTCAACCACCAAGCAAATGATTTAATTAAGTGGTCAGAAAAATATCATATAATAATAATGATAATAGTTCCGATTATAATTTTTTCTTTTTCCAATTTAGAAGAAATTGAAGCACATTGTGTGGAGTCACTTATCTATATATAGGATATATAGCATGGGAAATTAGAATTCACTTTTTCGATAAAATCGACTGACCAGAAGTGCCACTTTATAAATCGATTTTCCCGACTTAAACGATTTCAATTAAACTCGTCATGTCAACATACAATTAGATGATATTTAATATCAGTCAGCTCTTATCCTCATTGAAACAGTCTGACAGGGTTTAGGAACGAATTTTTAAAAAATCCTACTCTGAAGTACCTTTAACCTTGTTTATTTGAAAAAGTAAACAGTTCTCATGGTTAGCGACAATAATCAATGGGTAAATAGAAAATAGAAAAGATTTTTATGAATGAATAAAGAAAAAATAGAAATATGGATTCTTACGGGAAACGCCGATACCGCCCGATCATGCCCGAATGCGAATCTTTTGTTTAACTGTACGCTGTTTTTGTTTGTTAATCAGTTTAGCTGTTCTTAGGAGGAACAAAATTTACATTCGTTATTCCCACCTCAAAAAAAAAAAAAATTCGGTTTTATTACTATTAAATAGATAACAAAAATTGTATTCGTTATTCATACCTCAAAAAGAATTCTTTATTCCGTTTAATTACTGTTAAAGAGATAAAAAAAATTGTATACGTTATTCCTACCTTAAAAAGAACTCTTTATTCGGTTTTATTACTATTAAAGAGATAAAAAAAAATTGTATTCATTATTCCTACCTCAAAAAGAATTATTTATTCGGTTTTATAACTATTAAATAGATAAAAAAAATTTGTTCATATTTTCGCCTTTTTTTCAGATTTTTTTTTCTCGAAAATTACAAACCGAGCCCACTTGCATAAAATTCGGTACGTTTCCTTTCCCCCTTTTTAAAAAATTAGATTATATGTTCGATTATGGGCTTTTGGAATGATTAATTTTGGACACCCTGTGTGTATAATATAATGTATATTTACTTATGGCGACTGGTATTTAATCTAGAACAGGCTCACTTTGCTATTAACGACTTGACAAAGATTAAGAAATGGATCAAATATTTAGGTAAATAGGTAATTGATACTCTTTGTCCATTCACTCAGCAATTATATCGCCAATTACGACCAAGAGCCATTTTTGGTGTGACATTAAAAAAAAAAAAAAAAAATAGACGCCTCAAATTGTTAAAAAAAATACTGAACAACCTTGTGCTATCTTCAAATTCAAAACATCATTATCAGTCTTTATTGGTAACTTGATACGGCGATTGCCAAACTGTTCTGATTATCGTTTATCCTCGTTATAAAAGCCAAACAGTGTTCTCTCTGAGAACTTGTCCGTTGGTCGGATATGCTGATAAGGTTCGAGCCTATTATGCTCTTATATAACAATAATAAAAAAACTTTGTATATTCAATAAAAAATTGTGTAGATAGCTAGAGAAAAATATCTAAAAAAAAAAAGGTTTAAAGACATATTACAAAATTTAAAAATAACTAAATGTTGCTGCTATGAGAGAAATTATACTCAAATATAAGATGTGGAGTATGGAAGTTATGTTAAAAATTTGAAGTTTTGAGAAAATAAAATATAGTTTTTTCATTTATTTTTTAAAGACGTGATCTAAGCCCAATTCATGGAGAGATCGGGTGATCAACCAATTGTCATCAGGCGAAAATAATGATGGTCTTAAGAAAAATTCAATATTTGAAAATTTGGTACATAGCGCCTTCGTTCACTTATGTTTTCAATTATGATAATTCGTATATATTATGTAACTGTTTCACACACACACACACACACACACAAATAATAATAGTCATGAGAAATAACAATGAATATTATCAAATGCAGTAACTAACTCATTCTTTTACTCAAATATCACTGATTTTCCCACTCACTGTTATAGTCCCATTTATGGAACTTATATAATAGTACCTGTGAATTTACATTTTTTTAACTGTACTATTGGTACAAAATAAAAAAAAATAAAAAAATAAATAAATTCAAAAATGTACAATAAAAACTAAAAGATTTCATTGAATAAAACTTTCTCTGTTTCAATTATCAATTCAATAACTATCATTTCTCTAATTCAAGCCTCATTAGAATAGTATTTGTTTACACTATAATAGATTCTTAATGTTAAACATACATGTATATTGTTCTGTTCTAATTTTTGTTTTTTTCATCTTCTTAATCCATTATATATTAGTTTGAATGAATACATAAAATTCTAGTAGGCAGCCTGTATTATTGGTCTTAACTAAAAAAAAATAAATAGAATAAAATAAAATAAATATTTTGAACATTACATGGAAACACCAATAACATTTGCAATCGAATAATAGCCGCTTGGAACACAAAATGGAGTGTTTGTTTTTTAGAAAAACGAAAATCAAAATAATTTTTGACATTCATTATAAAAAATAACATGAAAAATTAAAAAAAAAAAATTATATAAATTAGAAGTAAAAATTAAAAATTACATAACTTTTTTGGTTATTTATTTTTTCATATGATTGTGTGTTGTTATTTTTTAATAATTTAAATATATTTATTTAATTATTAAGAGTTTTCTGATTTATTTACAGGTTTTTCATTTTACTTTTTTTTTTATATCAGTAATGTTATTACTGTACGTATAATGTTTTCTAAATTTTAATATTAAATATTGTAAATTGTTTGAGCTGATATCTTAATTTTAAGATGGTTAATAATTTGGAGAGCCTGACTAATAACGGATGTATATTTTAACTGAAATTATTGTTAATTATACCGTAAGCTACTAAAATGTAAATATGTAAATAATGGAAACTGAAAAAAAGCTTCCGAAAGTAATATTTTTGAAAATATTTTGCCTGCCATTTTGGTTCTGAAATTCAATAGTAGTGTTTGATTGTTAGCCATTGCAACATTCTGTATAATCTTTAATTTTTTTTAGTTGTAATTGTGTATCAGTGACAGGATGACAAAATACAAATTATTTTAGTTTTAATTTTCCACTAAATGATATTTTAAAATTATGGATGCTGTTGAATTAATGAGGGTTCGAAAACAACTTAGTCATCTCGTCCTGGTATTCGATTTTTTGTACAATGTAAATAGCTTATTAATGACAAAACAGTGTTTAAGTCTTAAAATATATTGCAAATTAGTCACGATTTAGTTATTTGGCTGTGTTTCATCTGCTTGAGTGAATTTGTTTTGTGAAATATTGGCTGGAGGAGTATTGCTGTGGTTTTAATGTACAATGCTTAGCTTCCAAGCAAAACATCCTCTTCTTTTCATTTAAATTGTTTCATCACTTGATTGCTATTGAATATTTTTTTTTAACTAACTGCAAAATAAATTTTTTATTTGACTTCCTAATTCAAACGTTTTCCTCAGTTGAAAGGGATATACGTTTAAAAATAATTAATGAGAGTTTCCTTTACATTTCATGTAGGCTTCATTAAAATTTTAAAAAATTAATTTTCGTAATATTTGAAGCAAGTAAAATTATTAAATTAAATTAAGGTAAAATAATTAAAATCTGAATATTTATGTATTTTTTAACTAACTTCAAAATTAATTTGTTACTTATATATATATTTTATTTTATACCAGATCGGCCTGATGGGCTTTACATGGTTGATATAACCATGTTATATTATATATATTTTTTTTAACAGTTGATTATGAGGGGGGGTATAGTCTCGTACAAAAGACACCCCTAACTATATGCAATGTTATTATTTAAAGAAAAAAATAATTGGCTATTTCTTATGGACCAAGGAGCATTAACTGCGATTCTTAGGACTTTATTTTTAAAAGATTGTAGTTTTTTCCTTTTCATCAAAGATGCCGCTCCCCAGACTTCACAGCCGTACATCAGCAGTGGCCTGAGAATTGTTTTAAATATAAGAACAGTTGTTTTTGGTTTTAGTTTGGAATTTCTGTTTAGGATAGGATATAGCATTGCTAACCTTGCATAAGTTTGAGTTAGTTTGATGTTGATATGGTGATTCCAGGTAAGCCGGCGATCTAGGTGAATTCCCAGGTATCTTACTGTTTCTCTGGCAGGATTCCATTTCACATTTTTACCTTTGAGGATTAGATCCGGTGGCTCTGGTGGGCGTCGGAGAGTAAAAACTTTTGAGTTACATTTCTCAATGTTCAAGCTAATCATCCATTTAGTGAAATATTGTTCTAGATCATTAAGGTGACTTTGCAAAGTGTTTCTAGCTATTATTATGTCATCATGTTGAGAGAACACAGCTGTATCGTCAGCGAACATAGCTCTGGAGGTGTGTGTGGACTGGACGATGTCGTGAAGGTAGAACAAAATGGGAGAAAGGGCTGAACCTTGTGGAGTACCGGCATGGATTTGTCTAAGGGTTGAATTTATTAATTCTGACTGAAAATGTTCTACCATTGAGGAATGAGCTCAGAATATTGTATAGGTATTTTGGAGTGCATGCTTTCTTTAGTTTATATAGTAAACCTAGATAGATGCCAGACCTTATCGAATGCTTGTTGGAAATCTAAGAATGCTACCAGGGTGTGTCTCTTTTTTTCTAATCAGTTTATTATAAATAATTTATTACTTGACTTGCTAATTCAAAAGTTATCATTAGTTGAAAGGAATACACATTTAAAAATAATTAATGAGAGTTCCCTTTATATTTCATAGAGGCTTCAATAAATTTAAAAAAAAAATCGGAATATTTGAAGCAAGTGAAATTATTAAATTAAATTAGGTAAATAATTAAAATTTGTATATGATTTCATAAGAAATACCTAAAGGTTTTTCACTGTCTCAATAATTTCCTAAAATAAGCACCATAAATTCGAGTTTAATTAATTATTTGGACAAACTTTTTAGCAAGAGATATTTAAATTAAAAAAAATAAACCTCTTTTTTGGGAAATGTTAAATAATTTAACTCAGTAATATTTCAGTCAATGTAGTTGTTTTAAATGAGTTATAGGTTTTTTTTCTTTCATTAAATAAGGCCTTTAGCATCACAAGACATTAGAATATACAATGAGGAAAAAAGTTTCTGAAAAAATCCTTAGTGAATAGGAAATTTATTTTATACTAAATAATTAAAAAACACTATCCAAATTATAGTCTCAAAACATTTATTTCATTTGTATTTGGACGTATATTACATTGGACGTGTAAATGAAATAAATGTTTTGAGACTATAATTTGGATAGTGTTTTTTAATTATTTAGTAAAAAATTTACCAGTCTCAAGAAAGAAATTTAAAGATTATAAAGAAATTTATTGTTTACTGGGGGGGGGGGCAAGATTGAAACGCATGTTCGTAATATATATTAATTTATGAAATGCTAGGAAAGGATGAAAGGATATGAAAAGGATTGCAGTGCACTAATTAATTATGCACTAATTATAATTAGTTTTATTTATATTTGACAAAATAAGTTCACAAAATATTAATTTCTAGTAGTTAGGATTGTTTCGCCTAGACCTCTTTGGAGGGAATCCTACCCCAGGGGTTATGAAGGTTATCATAGTGGCCATTCGGTATGTGTTCACATGTGTTCTTTGTAAATAAAGCTTACATTATATCAAAGTTATTATGAAACAAGGACAAAATGTTTAATATATATAAAACTATATATCAATAACCATTATACTTACAGAAGTTTACGAGAATTCAAATTGGAACTAGTCTAATGTACTATAAAGTAGTTTATAATGTTTATCTACAAAATTTAATAGTACTACCTAAAATATGCTAAATGTAAAATAAAACAGCTCGTTATAATAGTAATGATTAGAAAATAAAACTGAAGTAAAAATTTTAACTTTTTGGTATACTGCATTTTTAAAAATTTCATCTTTGAACATTTCCAAGTAAAAATGCAGTAACTAGTTATTCTTTGTTTAATTAACTAACGTTATAATAATATTAAATAAATCATGAATAATCGATTACTGCAGACTTCCGTTAGAAGTATTTTGTATTTATCCGATATAACACTTCTCTTCTTCTACAATGCCAAATGTCAAACAGTGGCCAATTAAGTTTCGCAAGGATAAAAGGTCTCGGTTGTTTAATAGACGTGTACAATAAATTTAAGCTCCAAAGACCTTTAAACAACTATTGCATTCTAGTGCCTTAGCTTAATCTGATGTGAAAAATTATTCAATGTCACGTTTAACTTGGCCGTATAAGTTAAATAAACTCTGTGTTTGTGTTACCGGCACTGGACAAGATTATCGTCCCAAAGCGTTTAGTAAATTATTTCCTTCGCAATAGTGTACAATAATGCAAATGCCTTGTACGAAATTATCAGTGATGAATCTTAAGGAATGGAAAACAAAGAAGAGCCTCATGGCCATTTCAGTTGTCTTGCTAATTCGTCAACACAATCCCTCACCTCTGCCTATCGTCCACTAAGTACAATTACGTCATATCTAAGAAAAATAATCGACCCATTACAACAGATATATTTAAAGTTATGACTTATATATTTTACTTATTTTGTTTTTGCCATATTTTCTTAATTACAAAATGTAATTAAATTGGACCATAGACAAATAATAAATAATGCGATTTATCTCTACACCAATAGAGACAAATAAAATTTGAAGGGTATTCCAGTAGTTAACGCGAGGTTCTGAGGAAGGGAAAATTGACTTTCAGTGCCATTGGTATTCACCAATACCACTTTCCTATAAAGATAATTACCATACTTTTTTCCCATATTATTCACATTTCTCTAGCCATCTCTCTGTTGCTGAACAACTTTGGTCACTATTTTCGGAATCTATGTGAAATAGAATAGTGTTGTTATCATATAGAATTCTCTATAAGATGGCAACACTATATAAGATGGCTGTCTGTACAGAAATATTGATCGGTTTCAAATTAGCGTGTGCTGAAAAAGGAATTACTGTGAAGTTTCTCAGAAAAATTATTCTCTCCGATTTTTTTTTTAAATACTGTTCTATGACATAATAGCTAAAAATTTTGATACGGAATAACATACGCAAACTTCAAACTGAGATAGATTACTATGTGGGCCGTTTTATTATATTACGTAAACTACTTTAGTGTTTTTTAAATAAATTTAATTAAAGGTTAATATTGTTTAAGAATAAATATGCGCAAATATATTAATATTTTTGGTTTGTTTTATTTGCTTATAAAATACATCATATAAGTATGTATTCGTTGATCGAGTTAAATATTAAACTGCGAATGCTGGTCTCTTGTGTAATTTTTAAAGATTTATGAAGTAATTGTACAATGTTTATAACAGAAATAAAAAAATCATCGTATGTAGAAAAATCACATTATTTATACTAGGAATTTTAGTTTTATTTTGATTTAAACATTTGTTAATAGAAGTGGTTAACAGAAATCGATGATTGTGAAATATCGATATTTTTCAAAACGTTTAGTATTTTGAAACTAAGATTTTTGTTTTGTTCAGATCCTAGCTTTCGAGATTTTGAATAAAAAACCTATTTCAGGAAATTATAAAATCTCTCTTTAATTTCCTAATAGTCTATTCTACAACAGAATAAAAAGTGTCAGAATTTCATTACAATTTTTTTTCTTATCCTACAACACCAAAACTATGAAGCAGAGTTTGTTTAAACTATTTTTCTGTACACATATTTTACAATTTTACTAAGATTAAAAAGAAACATTTAAGTAAGCACATAAATTTAATTATTGATAAATAATTGTGTGAATAAAACTAGAAAAACAAATGAATATAAAATCAATACTACTAGGAATTATTTGTAGTGATAAAATATTATATAGTATATGAAATAAGATCTATATGAAAGTCTGAGTATCTCGATAATCTTTGCAATGAGTATTATTGATGTATTCATGGAAAACAAAAAAAACAAAACATTTTCTTCTTAGTACTGCTAATTATCAAGAAAATAAATTGGTAAAAAATAAATAACACACTTATTTAGTGACTAAACCTGTCATAATAACAATTTATTGGTTGTAACGGAAAAAAATAGATAAGTAAAAGAAAAATATTAGGCCAATATTGTCCTGAAGAAGCGACAAATGTTTAGAAATATTTATAATTTTCTTACATTTACAAAGTAATAACAACCCTAGATTATTTGTTTTTATGATTAGTAATGAAGCCGGAATTAAGTTTCTTTGGACAATATGACAGGTAGCGGAATAATGAAGTAGCAATTAATCCACCCACATCTGGATTCCATTCAGATTCTGATAAGAGCTGTCTGAAATAACATCCAATTATCATCCAATCAACTGTCGCCGTTAACAAGCTGGGAGGGTGGAACCCAGTCGTCTGTAGCTCGTCTCAATAATCTGCCAAAACGTCACAAGCGATTCGAAGCCTCAATCCGATAACTATTTCAATGCAGTAATAAAAAATGAGTATATCATATTATATGTATTCTAAATAATTATAAACGAGGGGACAGACTTAAATAAAAAAATTCGAAACGCCATCCAAAGTCGACCGACTCAACCGAAACTTGTTGTTATTAAGAGGCCTGTGGTAGTCAGCAAAGAATAATATCAAGTAGCCTTGTCTTGGGATGTATGTAATGAAATCCCATTGTAAAGTCTTTCTATTACAATTACTATAGTAAATAAAAAACAATTTTAGACAGACAAGTTCATTTTAGCCATGATCAAATTCCAAACAGGGTAGGGGTAGGTTTTATGTTGTTGTTTTTTTCGGTGTCATATTTTATATTTTTTGCCAATTATGAATCGATACCTAACAAAAAACTATTTAAGATATTTAAGAAGAAGGTAATTCCAAAAGGGCCGTCTGGGGCTAAGGTAGTTAAGATTCAAGTCTTTGCAACCTCGGAACTGCAGCGGCGCCGGTTCGAATCCAGCCTGAGGGTTGACTTTTATTTCTGTGGTGGTCCCACGAAATGAAAACTTGACTCCCTACATAATTAGAATAGGATGGTACCCTATGTCGTAAATTACTAGGTAGGGGATCTTAAAAAAAATAAATTAATTCCAAAATACTTTATGGTAAACTATAGAATATTTTTTTGATAATGAATATAGTCTTTGATTTTTTGGCGCTTACAAACGACTAACCTATGAACACTTCTGTATTTCTTAAATAAAACTTAATGTGGTTTATCAGCCTACTATTCGACAATAGATTCCCCAATTTCGGAAAAACTTTCTTGTTTAATAAGTTTCAAGTCAATGTTAATTTAAGTTAAGATCTGTTTCAGAATGAGCTGAGATTCTCTCCCAGTTTTTAAAAAAAAATATGTGATGTGCAAATCTCCTTAAAGTTCTAATAAAATAATTATAAATTATTTATTATATGTATGAAAAATATTTTAGGTTAGCTGTTGTTTGGAATTGCATAACTTAAATAGTTTTTTTATTAATCATTTCTTATTCAATAACAAATGTGACCTATTAGAAAAATACAAAATTAAAATTTATTCCTTTCCAAGTCAGACCATGGAACATTGTTATATTTGAGGTTTAGGGACTTGTCAGTTTTACAGATTTTAAAATTCGAAATGAAATACCCAAAAAACATGGCATCAATTTTAACCATTTTGCATCTCAAATTACTCATTTTATCCGAAGAACCTATACACACAATTATTGCTATAGAAGCTTTTTAATTTTTGAAATTTGTGTATAGCATACCTACATCTACGAAGCCCGTACTATTAACGGGCTAGCTGATTTCATAAACAATCCTTACGTATAGGCTTCGTTCGTAAAATCAGTGCTCCAATAACAAATATAAGAGGGAAAGAAATTTCTTTATTAAGATGCTTCTAATTCGTTATCTCAACTGCGCCTCATATCTTTTATTTTCATCTTTAACGAAATCCCTTATACTTATCGCCAAAGAAACAAGAGATCTTTAATATGATTACTACAGTATAAGAACGTTTTAAAAAAAAAAGTATGCTAAAGTTTCAATTATTGTAGACTGGTTCTGCTTATTGTAAATATTTACAATAGAATAATTGAATTTGGGCTCATTATTTTTTTTATTAAGACCTATTCCCTTTATCTAGCAATGATAAGTAATTCTAGGAGTCATCATAAGATATTAAAACAAATTATCAAAATCAATAAAGATTATCCTGATGATACCTCCGAAGAAATGCAATGTATTCATTAAGTCAAAGCGGAGCTGGCAGTTCCCTGTACCGTTAATATTATAGTTATTTCCGTGATAGTTAAAAAAAAAAACTTTTAACTTAATTATAATCCATTTAAACTTCAATCCTAATATTGTTCAATACAGACTTAATTTGAATAAATTGATGTATTAAATACAATCGGTATTTTTATTTACTCGCCAATGTCGTGTACTCCTAGAGATAGGTGTATAATAAACTCCCGTGAACCAAGTTTTAAAACCGAGCTAAGACTTCAATGATGTGATCCATTGTGCCTTGACAAATTCCGGGTAAATCTTTAAAATTGGTATGCAGCTTGTGGTGTGCCAGTTCTAACCAAGGCCAGTTGAAATTATTTGGTGGCATTCAAACAGAGGAATATTTGGCAAATCAACGTAATCGTAAGCAGAAGGTTTTCTTCTTGACCGAGAAATTAATATACCTTTGTTGTTAAATATTACGAACTGATCTTGATGGCGTGCAAGAAATATAGAACGTTACTAACTCCTCATTTACATTTAATAAGAAGAAAATACACTAATTTAGACTTTCTGGTTTCTCTCTTCAGTAAGATAAAAGTGAATTTAGAGAACACCAAGAATTCAGGTTAGGACAGAGTTGAGCAAAAATTATTCGATTGAAGAGAGATGAATTCATGAGAAATGGAGATTCCTGAATTTTTTGCTCAAATAACATTTTATTTGAAAAACAAAATACAATTAACGTTCCGAATAAATCTGTATTCGTAGAATTTCAGTCTAATAAAAATGTATTCAATTAAATATTTAATCGAATAAAAATATATAATTGAAAACGGTCTTGTTTTTATTTTTTTTAATTATTTGTCTTATATACTCGTATTTTCCTCTCTTTATATTTTTGAATCGATAGCATTTTCATTTTCTGCATCTCCTAAAGCATTTAAAAGGATTCTTATATGTTAGAAATACGAAAAGTTAAAATAAATCAATACGCGAGTGAGCGATCTTAAACTCAATAGCAGTTTCGTTTTCTACTCATCTGAAAATATGTAAAGGGGCCCTCATATATTAGAATTCCAAAAAAGGAAAAAATAAGCGTTTTTAAAGAAATGTAATATTTATTCGAATAATTTTGTATTCCACTGATTTTTTATTCAAATGAAATTTTATTTTCAAATCTACGAATACACGAGTATTCGAAATTTTTAATTGTTTTTTATTAGAATAAAAATATATTCATCTCTCGTCAATTTGAATAATTTTTGCCGAACACATGGAGAAAACAACTAATATGATGAATGACAATGAAGATGACCATAATGTTTTATCAAGGAGGAGAATTGAAACTTGCAAAACTATAACACATATCGATTGCTATTCGCCCACAACTGTACAAGAGAGGAAGAAGGATGGCGAGCCTTTCTTAATGTTCAAGATAATTACTTTGAATTGAACTAAACTATGGATTTTAATGTTTACATTTAGTCAGTAGCTGGGACACAACAATGAAAATCTTTCAACGTGAATATTTCCTGAACTAGATTTTCTGACATTCTTTTATAGAGATTTTTTTTTCTTAATTTAAGATCCTTTATCCTTTCACAGTTTGGTAAAATTACGAATTATGGTCGAAAAAATGTCGAGTTTTTTCATGTTCGGGATGGGATAAACCGTTTGATACTTGACACTCTGCTCGTGACTGTCACGGGATAAACTGTCAATAGGATAATTTATATTTTCAGTTTGAACTCTTAATCCTTAAACACCGCTTATATAGTACTATTTTTTTAATTAATGATAATATAAAATTATGTATGTCATTATATTTATTATTGCATTATTAATAAGGAAACTCTGAAGACGGAGCAGTACTTATCATTTTTTTAAAAATAAAATAAAACTTGTGTGTGTACTTGGAGTGTATGTTAATAAAAAAATATTATGGAAAGTTCGTGTCACTCAAGATTTATATTATAGAAATATCAAAGATTTTCAAATGACATATTTCGTAACTTGGGCCATGACAAATTGTAACTTGTGCGTTTAAATTGGAATCATGGCTCTTTTGTTGCAGTTTGTGAAATGGGGATTTTGTGACAAAACCTCTCAACCAATGAAAAATCAAATTTTAATACTTTTTTTAATTTTTAAATCAAAAGGGCTGATTTAGATAATTTAGTTTAAAATTTCACTAAATTTTAAGTTTTTCTGCCACCACATTCCGAAAGGTCCATTAAATCCAGTATAATTTTATACATTGTTAACCAACGTTTATTTTACATGGCAAAATGAAAAAACAAGATATAAACATCAAGACTTGACAGAACATTAAAAATAGAAAACATTTAAAAACAATTAGTTTAAATATTATAAAGTATATAATAAAGAAATAATTATAATAATTTAAGGAAGCATACATACAGATGGACTAGAAACTAGTTACTAATAAATACAAACAGGGCCCTTTTTCATAATGAAAGCTAATAGTATCAGTTCAAAATACAAATGTAGAAACAACATGGTAATTGCACTAATACTTATGATTTTTCATAATAGGGAGGACTGTTAGTAATATTACAGGAGTTAAAAAGCACTAAAGTACAAGTTACTAATGTACAAGTCAGTGTAATTGTATTAAGATAAATCGACAAGGCTAATAGTATTAGTTTGTGGTTTATTATGAAACAGAGCCCAGGTGTAATAGTCTAGTCCACCTATATGGTATACTTCCTTAAACTATTATTATTATTTCATTTTTATATAATTATTAAACAAAACAATTGTTTTGAATTTATTTTAAATTTTTAATGTTCTATTAATTCTTACAATTTTTGAATCTTGCTTTTTCATTTAGCCCTGACGAAGCCCTGCAAAATGGGGTGAAACGTTGGTTATCAACAAATAGTTCTCCGCTACCCGGACTATCTTCCTTCATATGGTCAACTATCTTCTTCTAATTCTGCATTTTATATACTTTTTTTAACACTAAAAAAATCTTTCTGTAAAATTTTAAGTTTCTACCTTTTTTTTTTTTTAATTTAAAATGTTTTTAGTAAAAATCATAAAAGTTTATATGTAGTGAAATATATTTGTTTTGTTCCAAGGAATAATTTTAACTATATGATTCTAGTAAGTTCAGGGACATCCTGTCTATGCATATTCATGTAATTATTGTGAATAACTGTTTGATTAAATGAGTAACAGTTACTCAAATGTGAGTAACTTGCCATTGCAGAGACTGGATGATTGGGGTCCTTCCAAATATATTGTTGAGAAACACTGAACACTGAATAAGATGTTAGATTTTTTAAGAGTTGGTTTGTGTACAAAGCTATATAATGATCTAATTAAAGGGGCAGATGCAGACGGATAATGGGGATCTATCTGGAGAGATGGAGGCAGTAGGCGGCTAACCAGCCCCCTTTGTCCGCGGTCCTTGACTTCAGCGGTACAGTTAGTCTCATTTCGAACCTTACTTTTCCTTTCTTTCCTTCTCATCGTAATTTCTCAATTGAACTCTGAAGTGTTATCAAACGAAGATTTTATTTTTTTACAAATTATAATTATAA
>NW_027114799.1:108389-111478 GCF_000696795.3 Halyomorpha halys | reverse complement strand
TAAAACTCAATAAAGGTTTTATATACAAGTAAAAACTCAACTCGACATGTAAAATATAATTTCAACGAAGAAATAAACATTTTATCTAAAGTAAGAAATCATATCTAAAAAATATTTCAAGCGAGTCGCTGATAATCCATACAGTAGGATTAAAAAAACAAACAGCCATCGATTAGAAAAAAAATCGACGAGTTCCTTGTTATCGTATATTAGATATATAATAATAGCTTTTATTTAGCTTAAAAAATAATAATACTAATGAAATACACCTCTAGCAACTGTTGATAACATTACGAAGAAGTGATTACCTTACGGTGGTTATGTTACCTAGAAAACATTATATTTTAATCAAAACAAGACAATAAAATAATTATTATTTTACTTATATATTATTTCATGTTCATATCAAAACGATCTTTTGACTTTGTTTTAACAGCACACGTTAGTTATGTATAATGTATCTCTTTAGTAAAAATATCGTTAGTAAAATTTATACAAAATTAACTGTTACTATTAAACTTCAAAATCATTATAAACAGCAATGGTGAATTTTAAGTTGGTAAATTGTTTTCATAGAGCAAACGTACACAAATGGTTGGCTTTCCTTTAATCAAGGAATATTAAAGAGTAAAAAGAAGTGAATCAGTAAAGAAACGTTATCAGCCATGTTATTTTAAGAATAATATGGTCTTACATTTATTGTAAAATTTATAAAAGTGATATACATTTTTAATTTGTTTATGTACCAATCAACCTGTATGATCGAACATAAAAAAGATGGGTTAATTACTCAGTGAAGTTTTTTATTAAAATAATTATATACAATTTTTTAAAAATTATATGGTTCAACTATGTTATCATGATAATATATTACTATGACGTTTTCAGAAATTTCACAAAAGTTATAAGTTACTTTATTTAATATAATTAATTATTAAATGATTTTTCTTATTCATTATTTCGTGTTAGTATCTAAACCATCTTTTGACTTTGTTTTAAAAGTACACGTTAGTTATTATCAATAGAAGTATTTTGTATTTATTTATAAAATCGTATGGTAGTATTTATAAAGTCGTTACTGGTTTTGATTCTGCATGCACTTATAATACCGGGCTTTCCAAGGAGGAAGTTGGGGAAGTTCTGCCAACGCCAAGCATCATCTTTATTTTAATTTTTTTTTCTTTCTCAAAAACATTAGTGGAAAACGTTAATTTATTAATCTATAAATTTCCTAGAAAATAAACGAGATTTCAATTGTAAATGATTTTTGTTAATACTATAATAAATTAAATGAAAAATATTTATCGTGTCGTTTTTTATAATAAGAATCACTTTATTCACATGTTCAACGTTTCCATTTGACATACCGAGTGAGGTACGCCATACTAAAGTTTTAACAGTAAAAGCATGCTGTTTTGGGGGATTTTTGTCGCAAATATATGTATTACTTATTACAAATTCCAAATCTTTCAAATGGTTATCCAATAGATTTTTTAAAAAGAACTCTCAAACAATAGTAAATTTTATTTAATTTAATTTAAATAAAATTAAGTTTTGATAATTTTTATGTTTGTGTAAACTTGTCCATTTTCTAGATAATCGAGGTCGTCAAAATTCTTCTAAAACACAGGTTTTTTAACCGCCATATTGAAACGAGTCCATAAAATATGATGATATTTTATTTTTTTTTTAAATAAAAAAAAATACACCTTTTAGTTCTAAATGTTTTAGTACGAGGGTAAGTCATATCCGTAATTTAGTTATATTTTTGTTTATGTTGGTAGCACGGTCGTTTTGCGTTGATGAAGCATGCTTTGTTTATTTGTTGTTAAGCCTATACAAGTTTCAAGCTTCTAGGTTAATTTTTTTATCGCTACCGTGCTGTTAATCATGGTCTGTAAAAATGCTCTGCTTTTCATTTGCACTAAAGAAGAGCAACGTTCAGTGATCAGTTTTTTTTTTGTGGTCGGAAAGCGTATCAGGGCCCGAAATTCATTAAAGACTTTCGGTATAGAACGGGAACAGAGTTTTGCCACAACGGAGTGTCTATGAATGGATTAAAAAATTCAAAAATGGTCGCACAAGTGTTACGCACGATGAAGGAGCCGCACGATCGTTTACCACCACAAATGAAGAAAAAAATGAGCATTAACGTGAAATGGTGCTCTTAGATACACGAGTAACTATTGAGCAAGTCGCACATCGTCTGAAAAAAAAAATCGCCGGAACAAAAGAGAGCGGTGCATTCCGAGCTCGCAACTCAACCGAAAATCTTCTTTTATGAGGGCATCATAAAGCCTAACTAAACGATGGACCAAGTGCGTTAAAAAACAAGGAGACTATGTCGAAAAATGAAGTACTTGTATATTTCCTATTTGATTACGATATAATTTTATAACTATATTGGGGATAATAATTGACTTACCCTCGTGTAGACAACGTATATAATGTATAAAGTATAAATGTATACCGAAATTTGTTTGTTTTAATCCAAGGAATATTTTTTTAAATAAATTGTACCATAGTTCTAGAGCATCCTGTCGATACATTTTCATGTCTATGCCAGTTTCACTTATCTTGTTCATAAGAGAAAACCAATTTTACGATTTTTAGGAATTTGAGGGTTCATTGGAAAGATTTTGTTGAAAGATACTACTATAAATGAATTATTTTTCTTAACTATACTGATTTTGTATTTAACAATAGATTTTTACAAACATATTTTCATGTACTTTAATTTGAAAGGATTCGATAACTGCTGTGTTGCATCATCGGTTTAAGTTGAACTTAGTTAGGAGAGATTTTTTTGGAAGATTGAGGCCCATCCAAATAACTTGAAAGGTGATACAGCCTTTCATTG
Source organism: Halyomorpha halys (assembly GCF_000696795.3). Classification (NCBI taxonomy): domain Eukaryota; kingdom Metazoa; phylum Arthropoda; class Insecta; order Hemiptera; family Pentatomidae; genus Halyomorpha; species Halyomorpha halys. The sequence continues at coordinate 108,618 of NW_027114799.1, read as the reverse complement.
AGTTAGGGAAAAAAGCTGCTGGGTGAGTTTGGATGACTACATCCACTTCAAGTATTACAATTGGTCAAGAAACAGTCCGTCATTTACAAGAACCTAGCCCCTTATTATTCCTCAATGCTTACAATGACAATGGGTCATTTTTTTATCATTCTATTTATCTTACTTAAAATTAGCTCAGGTTCACGTCAAACTCAATTAAATTTGGTAACAAAATGAAATACAACAGGAC
>NW_027114799.1:89817-108309 GCF_000696795.3 Halyomorpha halys | reverse complement strand
TAAGTTACAGTCAGCTGTTCAACTTATATCAGCTGATCGAGTAGATGCATGCATATACATATATTTTTAGTAGTAACATCACAACGTTCTTTTGTATCCACAATCGGCATTAACATTTTCTTTTTTTACTAGAATGAAGAAAGAACAAACCTTGACCATTTTCTGTTGTCTCTTATGTTCTACGAGAACTATGCAGAATGAATTCAAAGTAAATTTATTTAGCTTTCATTTCAACAGATTTCAGAATTTCTTGGCTACATAAATTAACAAAAGAAATTTGAGAGTACCATTTGAAAAATGTTCGGTTTGTATTTATTAACTTTTTTTTTTTTTTTTATGAAATTCTAACAAATAAATAATGCAAACTTCTATACACCCGGTTGTCACTGAAAAATGATGCATGACAGCACTAAAAACTAAAACTGTCCAAGTTGTATTCTGATATACACTTATTCGTATTCGTTTTAAGGAGACCCTTAAAATATTCATATTGTTTGTTTACTTACATTACTTACATATTACACTACATTACTTACAATTCACTTTAAACATAACACTAAACTACCTTACATTTAATTTGTACATGTTATTACAAACTTTTTTTTAAAGAGAATCATAAGAATAAACCTTCTGAAATCAGACAAAAGTTTATTAAATTTACTTCAAATTCGTTTTATATTCTTGTTAAATAAGAAAGTTGTGACATTCTCCTAGAACGAATTTGTTGACGATATTTTAAAAAACAAGAGACAATTAGTACAATTTTTGTCTTTTTGAAAAAAATTATAAAAATTTAAATAGCTTTATCTTGACAAGTAATCGTTAAGAGCTTGTTTTGGTCTCAAATTGTATCGGCTTTAAAAATAAAGCTAGATATTGTGTCAGGCACATAGTTTTTGAGTTATTTGATAATAATCAAAAGGTTATTAAAAATAACGGTTCTGTCCTCAAAAAGTAATCAGTTGTATGTAACTACTGGTAGGTTTGTAAATTGGTAGAATGTTAATAAGAGGCACGAGTGGCGATATGTTTTTTATCATAATCGAAACAGAATCACATCCGTATTCGCATTTGAAAATGTTTATTAAAATTTGAACCGCGTAGCTGAACAGAGGGCTTTGCTGATTAGTATACAGAAGATGTTCTATAAGCAGGCAACACGTAACGTCCAACAAAACGATTTTACGTTTTGTACATTCCTTCAGAAGGTCGTTCGGCCGAAAAGTTTTATCTTCAATCTTGGACAATAATAAACTCCAATACTTCCTGGTTAATCAATTATATCTACTCAGTTTATCACTTGAATAAAAAATAAACCCCTTCGTTAATATGTAATAGTTATTGTTAAATAAGAATCAATAAATATTAAATAATTGTATTGCTATATGACAACTTTTGGGAAAATAAAAAACCCTTAAAATTTCATATATCTACTCATTGAACTTTTTTTTTCATTGAATGACGCTTCTGTTTTGGCATTTTTTAAACCAAATTCCTAAAATCATAAATCAATTATTGTCAACAATCTGTTAAATGTTATATGTTATAATAAAAATCATTTTGGTAAAAAAAAAACATTTTTAATAATTAAAAAAATGTATACTGCATACAATTGATAATTTTATTAGTTTATTGAAAAGACAATTTACATAGTTAATAATTCGGTAACATTTTTATAATAATTTAATTGAGTGAATGAAAAAACAACAGCAATTATCTATTATATAATAATTACTGTTAGAATTGTTAGAACACTAATCCAGTTGTCGTTAAACTGCATTTATTCTACGTACATATTCTTGTTATTATTATTAACACATCTATAATAAAGTTATTAAAAAAAAGTAAATAAATAAAATCGCAAAGACTTGACATGAATGTGCTATTAAATTTTTACTTTTTTATCGTTAACATAACATACATCTGTAGTATTTAATGTTTTTAATTCCATTTTTTAACTGTGCTCTGTTTAATATATATTGATGCTTTTGAGGTAAATATTATAACTTCAGTACTAGTTCCACGGCCACTAATTATTTAAATGTTTATTTTAATCATTAAATTGTGATAATGGTCATTATTCCTTCAATGCCCGTTCTATGATTTACCACCATCTTTATTTATTTGATTATGTAAAGTGATTTATTCCATTTTTAAATTTTCAGCTTTATTTTTGAAATTTTTACATCATCAAAATTAAATTGTTATTGCCTATGCTATGTCTAGAAGTTGTTACATAAAATAATATATAAACATTAGAAAATAGTTTATACTATTATTTTGAATATTAAATAAACAATTCGTTGTTAGCATGCAACTAAAAATGGACCTAAAATATTAAGCTAACAGTGTTGAGAGTTTTGTCTAAATATTATAAGAAATGATTATAATTAAATAAGCACGCCAGTACGACTTATCTAATATAAATATTTATTAAAATTTCAATGTTTTTTTTTCTTTTTATTTATTTATTGATATTTATAACTGTATAAAAAATACAACAAGTAAATTTGATCCTAATGACATAATGATATGATACAGGATGTAGAGAAACTACTCAGTAGTAGAACTCTAAAAACAGTTTACAATATAAGGTCACGAGGCCATCTTCTTTTCAGGCGCCTCGGAGAATTGCCAGGAATGGAAGAGGAAGCAAGCTTAGAAACTAGTGGGTTTGGGTGGTTAGGGATTTTATTATGGAAGGAATAATATCGGGTTCGGGCTAGATCGGTTACATAAGGAACATTTAGGTCTTTATGGATGGTTTTATTAGTAACAAAATAAGGAGCATTGAGGATTTTACGAAGGATTTTGGATTGTAAAGATTGGATACGAGGGGAATTCGAAGGTTTAGTAGAGCCCCAAAACTCAACTTCGTATGTTCAGATGGGCCTTATTATTGTCATGTAGATCAGTCTTTTGTAATGAGTTGGAAGTTTAGACCGTTTGTCTAGTAAGTGCTGTAATAGTCGGAATCTGCGTGCATTTTCCTGTCTTTTCAGTCTTGTGTGAGGATTCCAGGTTAGTCGTTTGTCAAGATGTAGTCCAAGATAACGAATCTGTTCTACAGGGGTAAGAACTACAGTAAAGTATACTGTACGGCAGTAGGTAGGTTTACGACGAAGAGTAAATGTGATTTGATGGGATTTGTTGGGATTTATTTTTATCCTCCAATTTCGACACCATTCTTCGAGGATTGTGATATGGGACTGGAGAGTTTGGGATGCAATCAAAGGGTTATTACTAACTGTGAGCACACACGTGTCATCAGCATACGTGGTAAGGATAGTGTAGGATATGTGTAGGAGTTGTTGGGATGTCAGCTATACAGCGTCTATACAGACGGTGTAGAGGATGGGACCGAGAGTACTACCTTGAGGAACACCAGCGGATTAAAAATAGAGGGATGAATAGGAACCATTGTGGTTTACTTGGAATAATCTATTAGTAAGAAAGGAACGGATGATGAGAAAATATGTAGGAGGTAAGAATTTACGGAGTTTGTAAAGCAGTCCCGGGTGCCAGACTCGATCAAAAGCCTGCTCTTTATCGAAAAAGACTCCCGCGCAGTACATTCCGCGCTGCAAAGAAGACGAGACAACGTCCACCACACGATGACATTGCTGGATAGTGGAGTGGGATGTTCGGAATCCAAACTGGTGATCTGGGATTATATGATTGGAATCTAGGATGGGGTTTGGCATTTCAAAATAAGTTTTTCGAGGATTTTTCCCATGATCGGTAATAGAGATATAGGACGGTAAGAGGATGGGTGTTCTGGCGGCTTTTGGGGTTTGGGGATCATTTTGATTATAGATAGTTTCCATGGGTCAGGAAAATAAAATTTCAATGTTAAAAAAATAAAATAACTGAAACCTCAAATTTCTTGATAAATGATTAAGTATAAATATTTTTGTGCCAAGTTCTTAAATAAATGGAACCTGTTTTAAGGTAGCCGGTATGTTTAAAAAAAAAAATAGGATGAGGATTGAATATACCCTTATCCAGGACTTCTTCTTAACAATTATGAAATTCCCAATGGAACGGCATTAATTAGCATGCATTAGTTTCATTGCAGAAAATAATGCTTATAGCTGTAACATTTCAGACCCGATGCTCGAAGAAAAAGGGTGTCTAGTCTTGAACATCATTTACACAAATATATAAAATCAGTAATGAATCAAATGTGGTTGAAGTGGAGCTTTGAAATAGTATACTACAACACTACTATCCTATTCATTCCACAGTGTACTATAAAAAGTATAAATTAAATGAAAAGTCAATGGTCTATTTTTCTATACTACTTGCTATATTTCTTCAACATTAAATGGTTGAGAAATTAATCAATCTATAAATTTTAAATTTATGTATATTATTCGTTTTCGTAGTTATTAAAAGAAGAAATATAGAAAGTTTAAGAGAGATGAAAAATTGGTCGAAGAAGAAAGCTATATTTAAATCTTGCTGGTTCGACTGTTGGGAGTCTGTTCATAAAATCTGTTATTATACATTATAATGGATTGCTGCGCAAGAGGCGATCCTCGTAAACTTGTTAGCACCTGCTCGGCGAGAAATAGGTCAGCTAATTTTTAGCAATAAGGCGGATTTAAACTTTCGCTAAGCACAGATTGGAAAACAAAATGTGTCTGGTAGTGAAAGTATTGGCCAAATTTCCAATCCATACTTCATTAGCCATTATTGGACACTGGATATACAACTTTAAATCAAGTAAGTTATAAACATAAAATAAAATATCAGCATATGTTTCAAAATTACAAAGATTTTTTTTTTTTGTGATTGTGAAATAATTTTTTTTTTTTTGGCTAAGAGTGGTTTAACATAACATATAATAATAAATGAGTGAGAGAAAGGAGAAGGGTAACCATAAAACTATACTTAATCCATTTTCAATATCTACTGTATTGCTGCGAAGCGTGCGAATGGAGACTTATTCCAAGTTGTAGAAGAAACTAATATAATTCTCTCAAAAAGAGAAACTTTGAACGACCTTAACTATTATTGTCTAATCTTTGTAAATTTGATTGTATAATATAGCCGTTACAGAGATTTAATCGTCCGTAAAATAGCAAGGACTGAACGAATTTCGACGCAATCCACTTTGAATATCAGTACTGTTAATAAAACGTTGTGGTGGTTACCAAAGCTCTCCTTTGAGAAAGGATGCAGTAAAAGAAACTCTTTGTAGAGCTCTTTTTTATTTTTAACTTGATAATGTTGAACCGCTGAGGCCAATGATGAAAGAAATCCCATTTTTTTTTACATAAAACTCCGGAAATCCTACTGCTGACTTCTGGTCATGAGTGATTCTCTTATTTTAGAAATATCAAATAGCTGATTATTTCATTAACATCTTGTTTTGTATAGGATAAAAATATGGAGGCTACAATTAAGCTTTTAGGCAAAAAGCTGTCTCTAGGATTTGCCACTGGGTGCGAAAATGTCCCGCTTTGAATGAAACAGTGATAACTCGAATATTTGTTTCCTGATAATCATACAATGGTGAGGAGAGGTCTGTCATAGCTCAAATCCTAATAAGATTTTAGAAATGCTAAATCATTAGTTGAAATGGTTTACGGATTATTGACATGCTAAATATTAGACTAATAAATAAATAAGAAAACTTTTCTGCAGTTTTTTTATACTTTTTAGTTTGATTTATGCATGATAATGCTCATCTGCATACTACAGGAAGCCACCGAATACTTAAAGCATGTAGGAATTTCAGATTTAGATTTAGTATTGACGCCAAGGACTAAAAATTAGCCGCTCATTGAACCAACAATATTTAATGGAAAAAATATTTTTTTCTTATGCAAATATGTGCTTAACATTAGTCATATTGTATCAATTTTTTTTATATTCTTATTTTGGGCTACTTTTTTTTTTTTTTTTACCTATTTTGTTTTCTATGGGCAACAAACATTTATCTACCCATTACTCATATATTTAAAAAGTATTATCCAACCCAGAGAATTTTATTACTGATGTTCCGTACGATATTATGAAAGAAACCCAAAATACATGCTTATTCTTTGATCAGTAAATTTTTGACTGTTTTGAAACTGTGGTTCAATCACTGTCCAACTCATTCAGTCTTAATCTAAACCATTTAATCGACAGTTTTGAACATCATTATCTTGGAATTAAGTTTCAAAATCGCTACTGTACTAAAACGGGTACCAAGATGTTCTAATCAAGGGGAGTTCAGATTTTTCATTTTTTTGACCGTACCCAGACCATCTTTCTTTTAAACAACTATTTTCCAATTCAAAGTTTAATAATTGTGGATATTCAACGTTGATACAATGCTCTTTATTTCTACTTTTTGTTTGTTTTTATGATTATACTGTCAATAAAAGCTGATCCTCTGCAGCATGCTTTTCCACGGGATGTTTATGATTGCTTAGATGAACGTTTTTTATTTGTTTATAATAGATATCAGTGTGAACATTATTATTAATTGTTCTTAATTATAGCAAATTAAAATATTCAGAAATAATTCACAGTTAGATAGAAAGATTTCATTCGAACCCGCATATACATCAGTCTATTGTAATTGAGAATAATAATAAAAAGCACTAATTGTTCTAGCTCATATTTGTTAGTGACGAATACAAAACAATCGTTCACAAATTCATTAAGACTTCGTGGCAAAGCAGTTGCCTCGGACGAATTAGCAGCTTATCGTCAGTTTACGAACATTGAACAAGACAACTGGAACGCTGTGAGACGGTAAAATGACAAAGCTGGGATTTTTCAATAAATTAAACACAACTTCAATGCTGACATGTTATAAACTATGTTTCAACCCGGGGCGCCCCTTCCTTTGTTATTTCTGTTTACATACATACTCGCACAAACAAAATTACCTTTCATTGAACTAAGGATTAGTGTTGATAATAAAAATTTGAGATTTTTGAAATAATTTTTCACGTTTTTAAATTTCAGGCGCTTTTTAAATATTGCTCTATCTTAAGGTCTCTCCTTCCCGTTTTAAGCTAATATTTCAAAAGTGATATAGGGCCGTCGCACTCCGGGGGCTTAGCGGGGCGGGTTGGGCGGGGAAGGATTCCCTTTTTTTTCTGTTATGATCTCCTCTTGTGAGATTGTGACATGTCGTACTTCGACCATCCTACTCGCTATAATTGTCTGTTTGAAAAGTCAGATAAGTAAGGCTACCATGGAGGGCGGGAGTGGACGGTTTCATGCCGGTTTTCAATTTCAGGCACTTTTTAAATATTGCTTGATTAAACTATCTTAAAGTCTCCTCTTTCCATTTTAAGCCATCCTTTCAAAAGCCAATAAATATTATTGTTAGTAATTTTGATTGTAATTATTGTAGTTTCAGTAACTTTTTTTTTGGCATATTCACCTATTTGTGCGCCATAAGACCAAGTTGGTGTGAGGAAGTAACTATAATCTTCAGTTTTAATTTGACGTGGGAGGTCCAAATCAGTCGTTAATTCAGCATCAATTAACCTTAACACTCAAAAGAAATGTCTATAGTTTAGGATACGAAATGTTTTATTGTCAAGGAACGAGAGCAAGGACAGATTGACATTTTTTAAAACCTTTGTTTAGAACCATAAAATCTTAGAATGTATTAAATTAAGACGAAATTTAATTTTTAGTCGTATCAATTTGATGAGGGAGATCTAATTCTGTCGTTAACTCAGCACCAATTAGCCCTAAAACTCAAAAGAAATGTCTATAGTTTAGGATACGAGATGTCCTTATCGTCAAAGAACGAGAGCAACGACAGACTGACATTTTTTAAGACCTATATTTGAATCAGGGCTTCAAAATAGGTTTAAAAAAAAAATTATTATTAAGAATAGTCACTTTTTTTATCTTTGGTAGACAATAAAATATACAAATCATAATGATCATATGACGATTTGCCAAAATTTAAATAGTTTACGAAAAAAAGCATTAAAAATACGTGATAGAGATATAAAATGCGATATAGTTTTCTATCTAACTTACCTACACTGAAAGGGACGGAGGCAGGAGGGGGACTGGCCCCCACTCGTTGGACGGCCCCCCTCCAAGCCTAGCGGTCCCAGGATTAGGGTTAGGTCTTCAAGAAGTCGGTCAGCGGGCAGCGACTCATCTTCTTAGGATAATTAACATGAGATGGGTCACTTTCTAAAATATGATAGATTATGTGAGACCTGTTTGGGTCACATTTTTTGATTAATGACTTTAAGCACCTCATTAACAAAGTCATTTCTATTCTCAGTCGTAATATTATCTTAGAATTTTGGTATGAATGACATTTAATATGTACATAATGGAAATATTGTTCAGCTTAATTTAGATATTTCTAGAGATTTGCACATCAGTACAGTAGCCTGCGAAAAACCCAGGCAATAAACTGACGATTCTAAACCTCTTTAAAATTAATTAATTTAATTGAGCAATAATTTAATTATATATTTTTTCACCTATGAATTATAAACCGTAAATTCTAGAAAAATTTTGCGATATGACAAATTGAACAGCATTGGATTCTGCGTCGAATGGGTCGAAAACCCCAACATTAATTCCGTCAAGGCAAACAGATTAAATAATAGTAAAGTCCTGATTGTCAATTTGGATTTCATAATTAATATTCTTTGTCCATAAGCTCTCTTTCATTAATATACTACTTTTGTAAACCACTGTAATTAATATACTGCTATCCCGACTTGATTTTATGGTTTAAACACCGTGTATTCCACCTGATAGCTGTTAAATAGGTGAACACGACACCTTTCAATAAGGATAATCAATGCTTAAGTATACCCAATTACAACTAGTCATCATCATCATCATGGGTTTACGACGAAGGGTAAATGTGATTTGGTGGGATTTATTGGAACTCATTTTAAACCTCCAGTTTTTGCACCATTTTTCAAGGGTGGTGATGTGGGATTGGAGGGTTTAGGATACAATGAAAGGATCATTGCTCACTGATAATAGACACGTGTCATCGGCATATGTGTTGATAATGTTAGGACGGGTTGGGATGTCAGCTATAAAAACTGTATAAAGGATAGGACCAAGGATACTAACCTGAGGTACACCAGCAGACTGAGGAAATAGGGATGAATAAGCGCATAATAAGGCTGTTGTGATTTACTCGGAATACACTGTCGGAGGGATAAGAACGGATAAATATGTAGGCGGTAGGATCTTGTACAGCAGTCCTGGGTAATAGACTTGATCAAAAGCCTGTTCTACATCAAGAAAGACTCCCAAGCAGTACATTCTGGGCCCCAATGAAGACGAGACATCAACCACACGATGACACTGCTGGATAGTGAAATGGGATATTCGGAATCCAAACTGGTGATCTGAGATTATGTGGTTGAAATCAAGGATCTGGTACAGGCGTTTCAAGATGAGTTTCTTAAGGATTTTGCCCATGATAGGTAACAGAGAGATAGGGCGGTAGGGAAATGGGTATTCTGGCAAATTTTGAGGTTTGGGAATTATTTTGATTATGGATAATTTCCATGAGTCAGGAAAATATGTGGAATGAGTACAGCATTGTAGATGTAGGTGAGGAATAGAACAGATTTTCGAGGAAAATGTTTTAGAATATGGGATGTAATTAGGTCATAACCGGGAGCTTTGTGGGAAGGTAACTTCTTGTTAATGTTGGATATCTCTGAAGGATGAAATGCTTTAGGTGGCAAGGTCATTTGCAGTGGAGTATCCAATTCTTCTTCAATGTATTCGAGGTGGATTGGATTAAGAATGTCAGGATGTGGCTCAAATGTTTTAGAAAGGTTTTGACCGATATTATTTAAACTTGTTAAATTAAGACTTTTATTATTGAAATGTAAAAGTTTTTTTTTTAAAAAATGTTATCGTTTAATTACATCAGTTATATCACAATACTTAAACGCGTTGTAGTAGCCGACTTGGACATTAGATGTAAATATATTTAGTAACAGTAGAAACAAAACTTAAATCAATGTCATCTTAATTTGACCGAAGGATCATCAACATGTCTGTGAGGTTTGATTTTTTTTAAAACTGAATTAATATTGTCTAAGTCATTTAAAAATTCAGCTAATCATTCAGCTTACCTAATGGAAACCATTAAAAATAAATAAATAAATGAATCAAAATGATTTATTGGATCAACATATACAGGATCACATCCTCCATTGGAAAGAAATAAACCGTTATGTTTTTATATATTTTTTTTAAATTTATTCTAAAGTAAAATAACAATGGAAAAATCGAAAATTGAAATATATGTCATTATAAGATATAAGTTATTTTTAAAGTAGTGTCATCAATTAAATTCGTTTTCTTGTTATAATTATAAATCAATTTATCAACCTATTAAAACTATTAATGACGCTAAATTTTAAAATACTATTTAAACCATAATGTTATGCAATTTATCTAAGATGCACATAGTTACAAGATGAACGACTGAAAGGATCTATTACAAGGACTAAGGTCGGTCACATTCCTTCTATAATAGCGTACTCTATTAGATCTATTATATTACATCTAGAAATGGAAACCGATAAATATGTCAACAAAAGCTATGGAATCTGATATTGATAGCAACTATCAGTGTTTTATAATTGTTTTCTTCAGGAACTGTATTTTCAAAAACATTAGGTAAATAAAGTTGTTGGTCCTTAGTTGAATCAGTATAAATAAAGAATAATACATACTTCAATAAAGTAACCATAAAATATATTCAGTGTTGTTCAATTTTGATTATTCCCTAACAGATAATAGAGGAAGTTCATTCCAAAATTATATAACACTACATAAAGCATTGTTCCACTTTATTTTCTAAATTATTGTGTCCCATTGACCTTGTTTGCAGTTCTATGTGTCTGGCATATATCAGTTTTAAAAGCTTAAAATATCTTAAAACAATGACCTATCATCAAGCATAATTTTGTTTTGCACAAGGGACCTTGGAGTAAAGAAGAACTAAAACGAAGCAATAAATAATGCATTAATTAGCTGGATGTTAATTGTTTAATTAATCATTTTCTTTTGAAATTCAAAATAATTGTAACAAAACTTTAATTAGATACCCGAAAAAAACATATGGTTAGAAATGAACTCTTACATTTGTGATGGATTGTTAATATATTATTCAAGAGATTTTTGTTGTGGTTTAACTCCATATTATCTCGAACTAGCAGTTTTCTCGATGTTCAGATTTTCGAGGATGCTGTTTTATTTCATTCACGATATGAATCATATTTTTGTGATTCCAACTATAAAAAAAAACAAGGAATTATCTTTATTCATTCAATATACCAGGCAATAAAGTTTCATAAAATAAAAGAGAAGAAAAAAAAAGAAGAAAAGAGATTCGATTCTAAATAATTTAAAGGCAATTACAAGCGATAAATGATACTACCGAAAACTAAAGGTAAATTTAGTTTATATTATTTTATATTAGTAATAATATAAATATTATTACAGGGAAGTAATTAGAAAAAGTAGGAAATACACATTTCCAAGCGGTTACTTAAGCAACTTGGTTATTGGTAGGCATTTCATTATTCTTTTTTTGAATATTAAAAAAAAACATTAGAGATTAAAAGCATAAGTAATAAAAAACGAAGTTTATTGAATGTTGTCAAAAGTATCAAGTATTCAAGATTGTTATTTAAATATAGGAAAAGTAATTGAATCCTAATTATGTTGGGAATAATCTTAACCTTGTATATTTGTAGGTAAGTATTTTGTTGTTTTAAATTTTCAAATTTAGAAATTTCCTGTGTATATTCTTTTTAATCATTACATTACATTTTATGTTATCAATCTTTTCTTTTGATAGGCCCATTTTTTAATAGCTTTCAAAGTAGACTATGCGCCCTAATTATCCGACCATTAACAAAGGAAGCCTGTTGGTATAAGACTAGTCATCATCACTGTTCAAATACTTCTCGTTTAAAGGAAAGTTGTGGGGGACAATAAAACTGAAGATGATATTGCAGAAACGTCAATCCTTGGTATTAAACGTTTATGCAAGTCATGGATGTTGGGTCTTTACAGAGCATAATTCATGTTGGCTGTATAAAGATCAAAGCATGGCTTTAAAATATCTTATGGTAATTTCATTTTTCAACAAAATTGGTATCTTTTACAAGTGAAATTAATTCTTTTAAATTTCCTTTTTGATGTCAAATAAGTTTATGTTTTATTATATTTTAATTTTAAATTAAAGAGATCGAGATAAAGAGAATGAGAATCATATTATTAAAATAATCAAAACGTTTGTGTCATAATGATTTGTTGTCAGAGCGAAGAAATAGAACAAAAATCGAAGTCCACCCTCAAAACTTTGGATTTGAAAATTTAAGATATTTTAGTCCTAATTCTTTTTCGGACTTCCAACTACCCATTACTATGCATTTACATATTCCATAATTTATTTTGTAATGTATTAAGAAAAAAAAAAAATGTGACACGCTTTAGAGTACAATGAACGACACTATATCTAACAGTAGAGTATTAAAGGGTAATTTATTTCTATGCTCTATGGGTAAATATTATGTTGATTTCAAATATATGCAAACAAAAAATAAGCCATGTCTATAATACCATATGTATAATATTCTGGATTAAAGCATGGTATTTTCGCAAACTGAAATACTCTGAAGGTTTTTTGAAATTATTATTGTAAGACAACTTTAGTTTGTGAGGAATTCAAATATTTTAGTTATAATTTTATTTTAAATTACCTAATTAAAATTTGAAGATTTTTTTAATTTTATTTTTGGTATAATAGTTTCGTATAATATGGTTTTATAGTATAAGTCTCAGCAAGAATTGGTTAAGAACAATTTTACTCTATTTCGTTACCAAATACTAAGTAATACTCTTAAGGCTAAAATAAGTAGATCGATTATTACTATGAAGTATTCTAATTATTTATAAATTAAATAAGACCTCAAACCGCAGCATTCTTTACGGGGGGGGGGGGGGAAACAAACAATCATTCCAAAATAAGGTCCTCAGAAAGCTCCTTGGTTTGTAAGAAATAACCAATTGCATCAGGAACTACAAATGGAAACAGTATACGACTTCATCAAAAAACGGTTCATAAATTTCCAGTTACCGGCAGTTAAAGGAGCAGTAAACATACAACTTCGGTAATCCAGCATCAATCCACAGCCAATGGCATCGGGAATTACAAATAGAGACAATAGAGGATTACATTAAAAAATTTACATGAAGTTCCAATCCCAGTTACCTACAAGTAAAGGAGCAGTGACCTACAACTTGGGAAACCCAATCACAACACGAAGACTGAAGCCCAGGCTGCTGCAGGATATCCTGTTATATATTCTATATTTATCAGTTCTGTTATTGTCACTCTAAAATTTTATTTTATCTTTATTTCTCTTTTTTCTCTCTTCATCTTGTTCTTAAATTCACTTTCATTTTTTTCCATTTAAAATCAATTATTTATTTAAATTTTTTTTTAATTTTATTAATTAGACAAATTATGTCTATAAGCATATATATTTGTGACATATCAAATCTAAAATAAACTGCTAAAGTTAATTATCTAGATTTGAAACAATGTATTTCCACTGAATCGATAAAATTTTAAAATATACAATCTTAAAATAGGGTAAATTATTGTATCCGAAGGTTGGGGAACTTCTTTAAATAATTAAAATCAATGCTAAAACAATGCTAACAGAACACAAACCTGTGGATGCACCCCAGATTTGGTCCCAAAAACCTACACACTACGATTCGGCTACAAATCCAGACCAACTTGTACCAGCCAATAGAAATAATCCATTCACATGCTTACGCATACTCAAATTTGCCATTGTTTAGCAAACGTGTAGAGGCACCCCAAGGCCCACCAGGTCAATCTGGTATCGAATGGAATAATTGGTGAATTATATTCGATTTTTGATTTTATTTTTCTTTACAATTTGAAAATGAACAAAGTAGTGAAAACAAAAAAATATCATAAAGTAAAATGTAATTCAGATAGAATTATAGAATAGTATTCAGAAAGAATTATAGAATAGTAATCAGATAGAATTATAGAATAGTAATCAGAAACATTTATCTAAAAACTATATTAAGTTCTTCCAAATGGATTTAGCTCAACTCCAATACTTTTTTGCGCTAAGTAATTAGAAATCTCTCAAAAATATAAAAAACTTATTAACAGAAGCATATTATTCACTTTAGGATCGTTCTGTTATATCTATTTAGTTCTGCTAGCAGGTGTCCTTGGTGGTCAGGTATGCTTCCTTTATGAAATAAGTAATTCACTTAATGTTTACTTCCGTAAATGAATATTTTACTTTTTGTCTTAATGGCCCGCATTATATATTTATTATTATTTGTTACACAATTATTTTAAAGATATATATGTATCTAATTGGAGTACCTTGAAGACCTTGGACACAAGAGCGTAAGCTAAAGATATAGACCATATGAAAGGGCACGTAACACGATTGTCCTGTTAGGAGCTGACCCAATCCCCAAATAATGTGTCCCCTTTCTCTATCAGCTGACCGGAGGGATGGTGAGCCAAATAACCAAGAAAAGGACTTCATATAAATGTATTATGTTTGTCAAGGCCGCTTATGTATGAGATTATATATTTATAATAAATTAGTTAGTTTAATTAGATTTAATATAAAACACATTATGAAACATGTTTAATGAATAATACGGTGTTACAAGCTCAATTACAATAAAAAATTTCTTTTCCGTGTACAATACTTAACATTATAACTTATTTTGAAACATATTCATTAATTTTTAATTTTAAGTCGTTCAAATTCTTTTTGATTTATTTATCTTTTGTAAATAAACCAGATTATCGTTTTATTTTATTCATAATATTTATATATTTATAAATATATTCATAATATTTAATAATAATATAAGTTTATGAATTATATATTCATATAATTGTTAATTTCATTAATTTTTTGGAAGTATCAGTAAATTATTCAAAAATAGCATATTATTTTTTTCTAAAAATTCTCTTCTTGTTTTTCTTAACTTATCTAACCTTTCGTTTTATTTATACTACTTAGTTTATCGCTAGATATGAAATGAACTTTATCAAAAATTAGATGACCTCTCATTGGAGTTCACAAGTTCCAACATTCTATTTCAATTAGTGCAGTGCTTCTGAGCCGGTGGTCCGTGAGAGCCATAAAGATGGGCTGCAAGACGAGGTTACCTATTTTTTGAGGACTCCTCATTAAAAAATTTTTTTGTTTACTTTTTCTGATGTTTTAGTGTTTATTGGAAGGTTATAATAGGTAAATAGACTGTAAAAGTCCCTTAAAATGATCTTTTAACCAACCTAATTTATTGGTGGCGCCCAAATCGAAAGTGAGGTTGGTACGCACAACATTCAATTTCTGGCTTAGTGTTCCGCAGACGTCAATGGTTTGGAAACACCTGATCTAGAGCAATTAGGGCAAAGCTAATGAATAGCAATGACCTTCATTTACCTAACATGGTTAGGTCTTCAAAGCGTCGCAATCCCATCCTGGTTTACATACTTTTTTTTAACGAATAGTTTTAATAAAGAATGCTTTAGTAAAAAAACAAATTGCAAATCCCCCAAAATCAATTCACTCACACCTTCACAATTCACTTTAACATTTTCAACGCTGTAACGCAATTAGGCTCTGCAAATGGGAAATTTAAAAACTGCGTAAAAAAAAATGGTGGTGGTTGAAGAAAAGATTCAGACCCCCTTAAGTCACTCATCTGATACGAACTCAATTCGTAAATAGATTTTCAACCAGAGAGAGATGAAAAAATCCTTAAAATCTGCTGAAAAAAAATTGGACATGCTAAAATTGTAACTGAAATATATCTGATATTTCATGGTATTATCCTGCCTAGAAAACATTTATGCATATCGAATATCATCTCATTTTATACGAAAGAGGCCGCTGGATATGATAAAATGTAGTAAAGCCGCGTTTTATGTATTATTTATTATTAAACGGTTTTAAAATGAACGCCCATCCTCTACATTGTCCTTCAATAGAGATCTAAGGACATATCTCTATGGAAAATATGACAAAAATAAATATAAAAAAGACAAATTCCTATCATTTTGCCTTACTACCGTTTTAAAATTGAAATTTCAATAAATAATTGCGCTCTTAATACCCTGGTACATATTTCAACTACATTCCATTCTTGTATAGAATTATAAACCCCTCTAAATACTTTTAGACTTGGTATTAAAAAGTCAACGCTGATCATGTAAGAAAACGCTTTGTAATGAGTCTGGGGCTCATTAAACATCTTCAATTAAAGATTAAAAGTTTAAAAATCGGCAATCTATCAGGATATCTTTTAAAAATCCATAAAATGATACTCAAAGATGATGTTTTGATAACATAATAAGGGATAAGTTTGCAAAATGTCATCACAATGTTTTAAAAAAAAATTTTTATAATGATATATCATCATCATCTATGGTGCTACAACTCTTGTAGAGTCAAGGCATCCTGCTGCTTGGTCTGCCAGTTTTCTCTATAGGTTGCGGCTGCTCTCAAATTGCAGATTTCCAAGATGAACCTGGCCTTTTTTTTTTTTTTTTTGTTAGAAGCTGATGTAGAGCTCCTGTTCTACAAATAGATAAAATATTCCATTGTCCTATATGATAATATAAATGATATATCAGCAGTCTTAAATTGCATATTTTCCTCAGATCTCACCAAAATTTAAATAGATAATTCTGTGTTATTAAAAACAATAAAAATACATTTTAAAAAATTATAAAAAAAAAAAAATAAACTGGATATTAAATAAAAATAATGTAACTGGACTTTTTCATCATTAAAATTATTTGTAAGTTTACAATAAAAAAAAGAGCAGTATATATTATAAATAATTGTTATATGTAAATAGAGGCATTCAGTCATAAAACATGGTAACTGCAAAAATGAAAACTTTTATAATGTTAAATTGTCTATTAATTTATATTGTAATTATCTTTAACCACTAATCACTTACTATAATCTAATATCAACTTTATTGTCTTATGAAAACAAATTTCCCAAAGATTCTTTTTTATGAAATCAGCCTTTAAAAATTCGATGATACCAAAAACCACAATTTATGAAAAATTTCAGTCACTATGTTTTATACCCAAACACCACAATTCTTAAAACTCTACTTTTCTCAAAATCTTGTGGATTTCTGATCATTCTTTAAAGTCCATCTTTGTAAATTTACCACAATTACCTGATTTTCTGATTAAAATATTGATCATTTTTTTCATAGAATTACGATTAAAAATTTTTGATGAATGAAATGAAATGAATGAAAATTAACTTAAAAATAAATAAATGAGATAATATGATAATGAAAGTGTTATTTTATTTTGACCAGGAAAAAAAGAAACTATTATTTGAGTAGATACAGGAGATACATAAATAGGGAATTTTAACAGTTGTTGGAATAGAAATCCATATAATGGAGAACGATTAATATGGAATTTTTCCAATACCACAGTTATATAGGAAGAAATTTAGTGAATGAAAGAGTAGGAAATTTGGAGTGAAAAGTGTCATTCAGGACTCCATATTTAACTTACCAATCCCTGTTCTGTACTGGTACAAGCCAGTGGGATATGAAAGAGTTATTTTACTTTAAGAATTTTTTTTTTCCGTATAGCTGGCCATTTCCGGCATGTTTTATGTTTATCCTTCAGGCACCAAACTAGTCCAGCTAGAACGGGAAGGTGAAGATTCCTTCCGTGGGTACTCCATAAAATAAATTACCTTGAACTAAGTTGAAACAAGAGTTATTGTTTGATTTTTGTAGTAAAAACCAACTTTAAAAAAATATTAAAGTCAACAATTATGTTTAGGTATAGTTCCAATTGTCATAATTACTCCAAATTTGTGCAAGGTATTTTATCAGATCTAAATTTTAAATGTTAACTTTGTATTTATTTAATTTTTTTCCCACAGATATTTCTGAAAATTCAAAAAGTATTAAAAATTCCAATAATTCTGTAATTAATAGAGAATGAAACAAAATCATGAAGTTTTTGGAATAAATATATTATTCAATTGCAAAAATAAAGTAATGTAAGAAGGGTATCAAACTTTGTGCTTTTACACTTACACACTGGGATCTACAGTACTTGTGCTCCATTATTGAAAGTTTATTATATTATACTTACTTGAAAAGTAATAAATTTATAGAATGCTAGAAATTGCATATCTTACATAAAAGATTTTTCAGTATTAAAATTAAGAAGCTTGGGATAAAAATATCTTTTGGTGTAGATTTATTTCTTAATCTAGTAAGATGTAATAATTACAATGAAATAGAAGTGAGAGGTCACCTCTTACATGAAAACAATAAATATTAGGAGAAGATGATGTCTTGTAATGAAATTTCCTTGCTGTTATTTCAAACCTATCTTTTCAGAGTTAAAGGACGAGTTGACTGGGACAAATTTCG